>NC_081372.1:52416227-52716953 GCF_030684315.1 Stegostoma tigrinum | reverse complement strand
TGTGAACCATTTGCAAGGAAACTCCAGCCTCCCTGTCAGTTCATGGAGCAGGAACCACTGTGGAGTTGCGTGGATAGAATGTAAAACATAGATCAGTACAGCACAGTGCAGGGCCTTTCAGCCCATGATGTTGTGGCGAACGTTTACTTTCAGCCTAAGGTCTACCTAACCTCCACCCCTACCTTATACTATCATCCATATGCCTGTCTAACAGCCGCTTAAATGCCCCTAATGAGGCCGACTCCACTACCCTCTCCGACAATGCATTCCACTAGTGACAGAACACATAGTGGCAGAACATTTCCTGGCCTGTTGAATCAAAAGGAAAATGCAATATTTCTCCATCGTAAGCTCACAATTTCCCATTCTTTTTGATTCTTCCCCCCTTCGTCGAACCCCTCTTGGCTGAAGGCCCTGTACTGTGCTGTGCTGATCTATGTTCTACTTTTTATCCACCCACCTCCACATTGGTTGCTGCTCCATGAACTGAAAAGGAAGCTGGAGTTTCCTTGCAAATGGCCCACACCAGCGGGCAGGCTGACCAATCTAATGGCTGCTGAGTGACCCCTGCGAAAGTTTGACCACCAAATGAGGATGTGACTGGTTTGCCTTCAATATCATCCAAGATCCCCCCCGACGTTTGTGGAGTTACTCTGGTAAAAGAGTGAAACAGGGGCTAACCAGGTTAGCTTTTTATTCGTTCAATGGGGTTTGAGCATCACTGGCTGTACAGCATTTTATTGCCCATCCCTGACTGGCCAGAGGGCAAATGAGAATCGACCACATTGATGTGGGTCTGGAGTCACATGTAGGCCGGATCAGGTAAAGATGGCAGTTTCCTTCCCTGAATGACATTAGTGAACTTGATGGGTTTTTCCAGCAATTAGCAATGACTCATGGTCATCATTAGACTCTTAATGCTAGGTTTGTTTTCATTGAATTCAAATTCCACCATCTGCCTTGATGGGATTTGAACCCCGGTATTGAGAATATTACCTGGGCTTCTGGATTAACAGTCCAGAGATAATACCGGTAATACCGGTTGTGAGTGAGACTGCTCCTATTTCGAAACCTGGTGTTAGCATCAAACCCAAGACCTAATTGCTGTTTACTGTGTTTTGGGCATGTCTGAGGCACTGCATAGACGCTGATTAGACACAGTTTTCATGGTACAGGAGACATGGGCTTCATGCATCCACTGCTTCTCAAGGTGTGGGAGCACTGGCTGACACTCAACAGCAGGTTTAAGGATGCGTCAGGCATTGAGGTAGAAAATGTTGACAGTGGGTACTGTACCGGAGAGCATGGTGGAGGAGGAAAGGCCTTCCATTCAGGAAAAAGGTCATCTCACCTTTTCAATTTTCTGAATTGCAGCAACTGCCGTTGTTCTGCCTGGTCACATGTCCTCAAGGCCACAAGGCAAAGATGTGGAATTAGGCCATTCAGCACATCGAGTCTGATTTGCCATTCAATTATGGTGGTATGTTTCTAAATCTTCATTCTTCTGCCTTCTCCCTGTAATGTTTGATCCCTTCACTGAACAACACTTGTGTATTTCTGTCCGAAACGCACTCAATGACTTGTCCTCTGCATCCTTCTGCAGCAATGAGTTCCATGTATTCAACACTCTTTGGTTGAAGAAATTCCTCTTCATCTCAGTTCTAAAGGATTATCCCTCCACTCTGAGGCTGTGCCCTTGGGTCCTAGTCGTTCCTTCTTGTGGAAATATCTTCTCTATTTGCACTCTATCTCGGCCAGTCAGTATTCTGTAAGTTTCAATCAGATCCCCCTCCTCCTTTTAAACAACATCAAAAATAGACCCAGAGTCCTCAGCTGCTCCTTATATGTCAAGACCTTCATTCCTGAGATCATTTTTGTAAACCTCCTCAGGTCCCCCTCCAACACCAACTTGTCTTTTCTTAAATATGGGCCCCAAAACTGCTCATAATGCTCCAAATGCAGTCTGACCAGAGACTTATATTCTCAGCAGTGCATCTCTGTTCTTGCATTCTAGTCCTCTTGAAATGAATGCTGACATTGTATTAGCCCTCCTAACTGCCAACTGATCTTGCATGTTAACCTTAAAGAAAATTCTGAACTAGGACTCCCAAGTGCCTTGTGCTTCAGATTTCCAGAATCTCTCCCCATTTCAAAAATAGTCTACACCTCTATTCTTCTTAGCAAAGTATATAACCAAACATTTTCCCATATGGTATTCCATCTGGCACTTCTTTGCCCACTCTCCTAGCTGCCCACATCCAGCTGCAGCCTTCCAGTTCCTCAGCACCACTTGTGCCCTTCTTTGTGTTATCCGGAAACTGTGCCTTCAGTTCCAAAGGCTGACCCCTGTGGAACTCCATTTGTCACCAGCTGCCACCCTGAAAAGACACCTTTATCCCCACACTCTGCCTCTATCATTCAGCCAATTCTCTATCCTTTCCTGTACCATGCCCCTAACTCCACGGGGTCCTATCTTATTTGTCGTCTCCTGTATGACACTTTGTCAAAGGCCTTCTGGAAATCCAAATAGATTCACGTCCACTGGCTCTCCTTTGTGTAACTTGCTTGTTACCTCCTCAAAAAGTTATATCAGATTTGTTAAGCATGACCTCCCCTTGATGAAGACATGCTGACTCAGCCCTATTTTACCACGCACTTCCAAATATTCCTCAATCTCATCCTTAATAATTGGTTGCAAATTCTTATGAATGACAGATGTCCGGCTAACTGGACTATCCCTTAGTGTCTTCTGCCTCCCTGCCCCCTTAAACAGTGGTGTTAAAAATTAGCCATTTTCCAGTCCTTTGGGACCTTCCCTGACTTCAATGATTCCTGAAGAATGATCACCAATGCCTCTACAATTTCCTCAGCTACCTCTTGCTGATATCTGAGCTGTAGCCCATCTGGTCGGGGTGATTTATCCATCTTCAGACCTTCCCCAGTTCATCAGCAACTTCCTTAGTAATGGCCACTATATTCACCTCTGCTCCCTGACTCACTTGAAATTCTGGAATGTTCCTTCACCATCCGATCTGTAATCAAGTCTGTCTCATTACTCATCACCAAATCCAGAATTCCCTGTTACCTAATGGGCTCTACCAGAAGTGGCTCCAAAAGACCTTCTCGTCGACATTGCATGAATCCCCTTTCTTGAGATCCACTACCAACCTGATTTTCCCAATCCAACTGCATAATGAAGTCACTTATAATTATTATAATGGTACCTTCCTTAACATGCTTTTCGATCTCCTGATTTAGTTTCTTCCCCCCATCCTGCCTACTGATAGGAAGCCTGTACACAAATCCCATCAGGGCCTTTTTAGCCTATGTGGTTCCTCAACTCTACCCAGACAGATTCTATGTTTTTCAACTCTATGTAACTTCTGCCTATTGATTTATTTTCATTTCTTACTAACAAAGTAAGCCCACTCCCTCTGCTCATCTGCTTGACTTCTGATAGAATGTGTATCCTTGGATATTTAGTTCCCAGCCTTGATCTCCTTGCAGCCACGTCTCTGTGATATCCACATCATGTCCGCTAGTTTCAATCTGTGCTACAAGTTCATTTAGTTTGTTTCGTATACTGCATGCACTTAAGTTCAAAACCCTCAGTCCTGCATTGACTGTCCCCCTGCTCATCGTTGTCCTCTTATCTGCTGTGCCTGAGGTTAGATTCATGACCCTTTCCATACCCTCTGTACTAATACTTGTTCTGGTAAACTTCAACAACATTTGCTGAGATCTCAAAATTATTTTTGCATAATTTTCCATGTAACTGAGCCCATCCACCTACCATTTAATTTAAAGGTCAAGTAAACTTCTAACATCGTGTCAATGTCTAATCCCTCTTCTGCTCCAACTGAATCCTCTAGAGAGTCTAATAATGTAGATTGGAAAAAAAAAGTGCATTGATGCCACATTTTTCATTACTACAGCTTCCCTCAAGGTATTTTACAGCAATTGCATACTTTTAAAGGGTAGCCACCATTGCAACATATAAAACACAGCAACAGCAACATGGCCAGATGAACATTGTGCTATCGGTTGAAGGCAACCAAGGCAGTACCCCACATTCTTTTTTCTAAATAGTGCATGCGACCTTCTACATCCACCTCAGAAATGGGACTTTGATTTAATGTCTTATCTGGAAGGTATCACATGAAACAGCACAGCCTTCATTGTCCTGCATTGGAGTATCAGCTTCAATGTTTGTACACCACACCTGAGTGAGATTTAAACCCACAAATATCTGATTCAGGCATATGACCAAGTGAGTTATAGAGAGCACACAACATTTATTCATAATTGATAATATCCTCAGAATTTCTGAACATAAACAGGGTAGAGAGTTGACATATTCTTGACAAACTGACTCAGGAAATTTGCCAGTGCCTTAAAGCCTGCGGAGGTGACAGCCTAGTGGTACAATTGCTACTCTGCTAATCCAGAGATCCAGGTATTGTTCTGAGAACCTGGGTTCAAATCCCACTGTGGTAGTTGGTGGAATCTGAATTCAATAAAAATCTGAAAGCACAAGTCTAATTGTCAGGAAAAACACATTAGGTTCACTACTGCCCTTTAGGGAAGGTAACTGCCATCCTTAACGGGTCCAGACTATATGTGTCTCCAGATCAACACCAATGCAATTAACTCTGAAATGTTTTCTGGGAATTAAGTGCAGGCTTAGCCAACAACACCCACATACGATGAATGAACTTTTTTTTAAAAAGAAGCATCTTCAAGTCTGCAGCATTAGTATAAGGTGAATATGTCATCAAGAGTTTGGCTGGTTGCTTTCAGGAAAATGCATCAGTTCAAGCGGGGTCCAGCAAAATACTGTGCAGACTCTTATATGACTTTTAGCATCTAACTAAAGCTAGGGCCTAGGCCCGAAACATCAGCTTTTGTGCTCCTAAGATGCTGCTTGGCCAGCTGTGTTCATCCAGCCCCACACTTTGTTATCTACAATCATATCTTACCAATTCTCTGAATTTTTATTTCTAGAATCTATTAGTACATGATGGTTTCTTCCACCACTAGCTGGCTAAAGAACATGATGTTCATGGCTCCAACTTGACCATTTTTGAAAGCAGTTTGGCACCTAAAAGAGCTGGTGAAAATTATTCAATATCACAACATCTGTTTTAGTGGAGTACCAGAGGATAATCAGGGTCCAAAAAAACTGTTGCACTGATTTCAGGCAATTTTCTTTCCATGCATTTAAAAAACAGTCTTCAATTCAATGGTCTTCTAAAGTTTAGTTCAATTCTAGAATATACAATTCTTGAACTTTGACAAAGCTACCAACATAAAGTTGATCATTGTTAAACTCCAATGATAGTTACGAACATTTCACAGCCAAGCATTCAAGGGGCTAGTGGAAATTTCAAATTGTCATGGTAACTGAGGTTTTGGATGACTTCCTGCTTGTGCACTTTCATTATTGCAGAGATAATTCATATCTCTGTTCAATGTAGGAGACATATAAAATGGCTGATATTCAGTTGATGGCCTGCTGAATGGTTAGAAAGTCAATGGCAGTAAAACATCAGGAGAAATGTATAACAGCTGGCTAATCTGTTAACACCAAGCTTCACACTGCCACTCAAAACTGAAACAATACAAGTGAAGCCTAGCCTGGAATTGGGCTTTACATGTTCAAAATAGACAGCCACTTGTTCTCTGAGACAACATTTGCCACTTAGTTGCTTTGATTCTTAAATTAGGCTGTTTAGAGTGGTAAATAGCAGGATGTCACCAGAAATGGAGGGTTGGAGATATGAAAATAGACTGGAAAGACTGTGACATTTTTTACTGGAGTGTAGGAGATTGAGGAGTGTCCTTATTGAAGTTTATAAAATCCATTTCATCGCTGAGCTAGATTTATACTTGTTCTGTTTTTGTGGGCAATGAGGCATTTGACAGGAAGGATGAGGGGGCAAATTGAGGGCAGCACGGTGGCTCATTGGTTAGCACTGCTGCCTCACAGCACCAGGGACCCAGGTTCAATTCCACCCTTAGGTGGCTGTCTGCGTGGAGTTTGCATATTCTCCCCGCGTCTGCACAGGTTTTGTCCAGGTGCTCTGATTTCATCCCGCAGGCTGGGTGGATTGGCCATGCTAAGTCACCTGTAGTTTTCAGGGATTAGGTGGGTCGTAGGGGGATGGGGTCTAGGTGGGATGCTAAGAGGGCCAGTGTGGACTTGTTGGGCTGAAGGGCCTGTTTCCACAATGTAGTGACTCTATGAGGGGCATTGATAAGGTGAATGGCAAGGGTCTTTTCCCTAGGGTGAGGAAGTTCAAAACTAGAGGGCATTTTAACGATGAGAGGAGAAATATTTACAAAAAGACATGATAGGCAACTTTTTCACAGATGGTGGCTCTCGTGTGGAATGAACTGCCAGAGGAAGCGGTGGACGCAGGTACAGATACAACATTCAAAAGACATTTGGATAAGTACTTGAATTGGAAAGGTTTGGATGGATGTGGTCCAAGTGCAGGCAGGTGGGGCTAGTTGAGTTTGAAAATGTGGCCAGAATGGACTGGTTGGACTATCGGGTCTGTTTCCATGCTGCTTAACTCTATGATTCTATGACTAAGCTTTATCTGCATGAAGAGCTGGTAGCTGAGTGCAGTAAAAGACAACAAAACATTTCTGAAGAAGGGTCTAGGCCCGAAACATCAGCCTTCCTGCTCCTCCTGCTTGGCCTGCTGTGTTCATCCAGCTCTACACCTTGTTATTTCAGATTCTCCAGCATCTGCAGATCCTACTATCTCTCAAGCAACAAAAGAGTTTGTCATTGTTGTAAAGCACAGTGAAAAGGCTTGCTTTGCTGACATATATACTGAACCATTAGCATTAATTCATGCTACTAATTTACTCCCTGTTAATTTACTTCCATTCTTTTCTATTTTTTAGAAGGTAGTTAAAGTTCACCTTTGAGTTACATTCTGCAATTTGATTGATTTAGATTTTTCATTTATTTTGTAGCGATAGAAGGAAAACATTGGACTGCATCAGCTTACTTGGTTCTATTCTTTTGTCTATTATTTGCAAGAATTTGATTTGCCTCCCACACACTCTGTTGCAATAGCTGAGCTTCAAAGACAGAAGTCAGTGCTTCATTCCAGTAACTTTGTGAAGGGTGTTGATCCAAAGTATTTAGCAAGATATTCGACTTGCGCACTGCATAAACTAACTTGATAAACATTTCTGCTACAAGCCTGTAAATATCTTCATTCACGACAATGGAGAAAATGGGAAAATGCTCCAGCAAATGCTCACAAAATGCCAATGTCTCAAACACCTCTAATTATGAGTAAATAACATTGCAAAAGCAACAGTTTACATGCACTTTGCAAACTAGACTTATGGGATACGCGGAGGTTTATAACCTGCAGAATGTATTTGGAAGGTTTCAATGAATTCTCTATCCTGTAATGACCCAGAGACATTTTTATTTGTAGGTCATAGGTGATGGACAGTCGTCCTGCTGGCCTCATTGTACAGTAGAATTTGATATGAATTAAGCAAACAGAAGACAAGAATTTGTAATGCAAATTTAGATTGTGGAGATCCTGTCTAAAACTACGGTTAAATTTCTGGGACATACATCTTGATAAAATGTCACCGAATCGTCCAATAAAGAGCATGGTCATTGTGCCTGTTCCAGCTCCTTGAAAAATTCTGAAACAAAAATAAAATTGCTTGGGAAGATCAACAGGTCTGGCAGCATCAGTGGAAAGAATCAGAGTTACGTTTCACGTTGACTGACCCTTCCTCAGAACTTCGAAAATTTCATGCCTGTTCCCTCCAATTTTGTGATTGACTTGCAATTCAATCACTTCAAGCAAGGTTGCTGTCTTTGTGGGCATTTTACAGTGTCAAAAGTTAAAAATTAAACAGGGCTAAGGTAAACATGATAGATCATAGTGAGTATAACTGATATTTGGATAAACATTTGTCTGGGAATCAGAGGAAAAATAAAACATTGAACACAGAGATTCTGCTTCACTTCAGATTGATGCTTATCAAGAATGTATTCGCTCGAACAGACATCAGCCATGACTAATTTATGCTGAGTAGCTAATATAATATAGATGCATTGAAATATTATTCAGTGCTCTTAATAGATGCTTGTAATAAACAACCTGTATACTAAAGGGTTGAGATTGTGGGGTTAGGTTAGCTGTGACAGCAAAAGAAACACAATTGCTTTCTTGTGTCTTGTTTTGGCTGATTTCCATTACTAAAATAAATAGGTTGTTTGTATATTCAACTGATTTGCCTATGTAATCAGCTGGCTGCCAGGTTAAAGTGAAGTAGGTCGACTGACAACACCGACTGTTATCCTTTGTAGGCTGTACTGTGCCCTTGCCTAGACCCTACTGTGTGCAAACCATGTGTAATGGCAGGACAGGCTGCCTGTTTCTGTGACTGTACTAACTGGAGTAACAAGACAAGGAGTATGCAGGTGAGCATTAAATGAGTAAATGTTATTTAGAGCATGCGAGCATCCCTGAGATGCAGTCTGGTCCAGACTGTGGTTTGCATGCCTATCCCTACGTATGTCATGTCTCCACACTGACTTTCAGTGCTAGCTGCCCGGCAATGTATGTCTATGCTTCCCAAGTGAGCTTTCTGAGCTTAGAAAAGGTGCTAGAACGGTTGTGGTAGACTGGCCCAGATGCTGGATTCATGTATCCGTAGAGGAGGAGTGCACATGGCTGGTGCATCTGGGTTAACCCTGACCCTAACCCTAGCCCTATCACTGAATTGCATCCTGAGTGATTCCATCCAAGTTCTTTAATTTGCTTCTGTATCATTAAACTCACCTTTTCAAACATTCAGCAGTTAGCGCTCGAAGTCACTGATCAAGCTATTGAACTGAAGTCGCATGCTTTTTGTTCAAAATGACCTTCTGACCTTGGTCAGGAAAAAGCTTTCAAAGAACTGAACACTAAAATTTAATTTTCTTCCAGCATTTGAATACAAGTTCCCATATAACAGCAACGTGATACAAGACTGCATCACTCTTCCCAAACCACTTTATCACCACCAACCCATCTCCTGCTCACAACTAAAAATGTAATGGAGACATTTCAGGATATCTCTTTAGGAGACATTTTCATTTCTATCAAAATTTCCGCTGATCACTAGTTGCATTCCATTTCGATAGTAATAATATATTTACAACAAATGCACAATGAATGTCATATCCATTTCTTATATAGGTTCATTTTGATCACAACATTTATTTTCCGTCATATTTCCTGTTAATAAAGTGACATTTATGTTGATGATGTTGACTTTTTCCTGTAGTATCAATTTGCTTTAGATTGTGCATTTGTGACATCAAATTCCCAATGACACAACTTAAAGGTTTTATTGGAGAATCCTTCCAAAAGAAACAGAGTTATAATTCTTACAACACATGCAGGATTATTAGATGTGTACATTTCAACATTTTATAGAGCCAAGACCATGATCAGTGTCGTTATCTCACCGTTGAGTTTTTCTGTTAATTCACACGTAATTTCTTGGAAAAATAATAGGATGGTCACTTGCTATCCATCTCATTGCCCTGCAACAACATTGCATCAGCATTTTCAGCAGTGACATCAACTCCCAACTTTCAATGGCTTATAGCTTGATGTTGCTAAACCTGGTGCAGCAATTAGTCCAGCTTTAAACTTGTCAAAGGCACTCTGACATGCTTTTATCAAGACAAACTATTTGCCTTTCTTCAATAAGCGTGTCAAATGATCCACAGAAGCGCTAGAATTCAGAAAAAAAATCTTCTGATTAAATACATTGTTCCAATTTAGTGCAGAATTTCATATTTTGTCTTTGAGTCAGGAACATAGAAGTGTGCAGCCAGCAATGGACCCTTCAGCACCAAATGAAAATAATCCCTTTTGACTGCCATTAGTCCATATCGCCCCATTCTTTGCATATTCATGTGCTTATCTAAAAGTCCCTTAAAGCCCTAAACTTATCCTCCTCCACCATCAGCCCTGGCAGTGCATTCCAAACTCTTAGCACACTCAGTTAAAAAAAATGCCCCTCACATATGCCCTCACATGAACTTACCCCTCCCACCTTAAATGCATGCCCCCTAGTATTAGACGTTTCAACTCTGAGAAAAAAAACAAATCTGACCGTCAATCCTATCTATGCATCTCATAACTTTTCGACTTCTACAAGTGTCCTCTCAGCCTGCACCACTCAAGAGAAAACAACCTGAGTTTTTCTAGCCTCATATCCTCTAATCTAGGCAGCATCTTTGTAAGAGGTAGCAGGAGCTGCAGATGTTGGAGAATCTGAGATAACAAGGTGTAGAGCTGGATGAACACAGCAGGCCAAGCAGCATCAGAGGAGCAAGAAGGCTGACGTTTCAAGCCAAGACCCTTCTTCAGAAAAGGAAAGTATCCTGGTAAACCTCTTCCGCACCCACACCAAGGCCTCCACACCCTTACTGTAATGTGGTGAACTGAATTGAATGCAATACTCTAAATGTGGCCTAACTAAAGTCTTATAAATCTGCAACATGATATCCTGACTCTTGTACCCGATTTCCTGACCAAAATAGGCAAGTGTGCCATATTTCTTCTTTACCACCCTATATACTTGCATGGCTAATTTAAGAGAGCTGTGGCGCTGAACTCCAAGATCCTTCTGCACATCAGTGCTGTTCAGGGCCCTGCCATTGACTGTATAGTTTTCCTTAACATTTGATCTCCCAAAGTACAGCACCTCATACTTACATGGATTAAAGTCCAAATGCCATTTCTCTGCCCATACCTGCAAATAATCTATATTCTGCTGTATCCTTTGACAACCTTTGACACTATCCACACTTCCACTGATCTTAGTATTGTCTCATCTGCACACTTACAAACCCACCCATCTATGTTTCATCTACATCATTTATATATATATATATATATATATATATAATATGTATCACAAACAGCAGACAGTCCAGTGCACATCCCTGTGGACTACTACTAGTCACAGACCAGCCTGAAAAACACCCTTCCATCAATACCCTCTGTCTTCTATTGCCAAGTCAATTCTGAATCCATGCAGCCAAGTCACTGTGGATCCCATGTATCTTAATCTTCTGGATGAGGGAGCTTGTCAAAAGCCTTAATAAAATCCATGTAAACAACATTCACTGCTCTACCTTTATCACCTTTGTCACTTCTTTGGAAAATTCAATCAAGCCAGTAAGACATGACCTGCCCTGCACAAAGCCATGCTGACTCTCTCTCATTAGGTCAGGCTTTCCCAAATGTGCATAAATTCTATCCCTTTAATTCTCTCCAAAAGCTTCCCAACCACTGATGTGGGACTCACTGGTGCGCAGTTTCCTGGATTATCCCTATTTCCCTTCTTGACCAGAGGAACAGCATTAGCTACTCGCCAATCATCTGGGGCCTCTCCAGTGGCTAGCCAGGATACAAAGATTTTGATCATGGCCCCAGCAACCTTCTCTCTTGCCCCTCTTAATAACCTGGGGTAGATACCGTTAGATCCTGGGGACTTATTCACCTTAATGCTCAAGAGATCCAACATATTCTTAATCTCTTTCTTGATCTCAAATTACTCTAGCGTATAAGTATGCTCTACACAATGGGAGGTGATGGCCTACTGGTATTATCACTGGACTGTTAATCCAGAGACCCAGATAATGTTCTGGGGCCATGGGTTTGAATCCCACCGCAGCAGACATTGGAGTTTGAATTCAATAAATATCTGGAATTAAGGGTCTAATGATAATCATAAATCCATTGCTAATTGTTAGGAAAAACCCATCTGGTTCAGAAATGTCCTTGAGGGAAGGAAATTGCAATCCTTACTCTTAACTTCCATCTGGGCAATTAAGGATGAGCAATAAATGCTGCATAGCCAGTGCTGTGCTCATTGCACGAATGAATAAAGAAAAAATAAAATTCTCATCCTATCCTCCGTATGCTTTTCCTGGATGAATGCCAATGCAAAGTACTCATGTAGGATCTCACCCATATTCTCTGCCTCCAAGCCTCCGTCTTTTTCCTTTGAGGTGTCCCACCTTCTCCCTCATTATCCTCTTGCTTTTTTTAAAATGCTTTTATAGAATGCCTTGAGATTCTCTTTAACCCTCCTTGCCAAGGTAATTTCATGGCCCCTTCTTGCACTCCTAATTTTCTGCTTGAGCACTTTTCTGCTTTCCTTATGTTCCTCATGGGTCCTGTCCAAGTTTAGTTTCCTAAGCCATACATACGCTTCTTTATTTCCCTTTTGAATAAATTCGCAACTTCCCTCATTATCCAAGGGTCTCTTATGTTACCATCTTGTCCTTTCTCCTTACAGGAACGTGCTGGTCTTGAACTCTCCCCAGCAGGTCTTTAAGCAATTCCTACATGTCAAATGTGGACTTGCCTGATAATAGCTCTTCCCAATTAACACTCCCTAGCTCCTGCTTATTGCTGATGCAGTTTGACCTTCACCAGTTTAGTACCTTCCTGCAAAGTCCTGACTCATCCTTGTTTGTAGCTCTCTTAAAACTTAAGCAGTTGAGGTCACTGTCACCAAAATGCTCTCCCACTAAAAGATCAGTCACCTGGCCAGGCTCATTAGCCAATTCAAGGAGCAGTATGGTCCCTTCTCTAGTTGGGCTGTCCAAATACTATTTCAAGTAACTCTTGATTGCACTTAACAAATTCTGCCCCATCTAAGCTTCTTGCTCTAAGGGAGCCCCAGTCAATATTGGGGAAGTGAAAGTAACCCACTATGACAACTCTGTTTTTGTTGTACCTTTCTATGATCTGCCCACATATATTTTCCTCAATCTTTCAGGACTGCTGGGAGGCCTATTGTATAACCCAATCAGAGTGATTGTACACATCTTATTTTTGAGCTCTACCAATATTGCCTCAGTGGCTGAGCCCTCCAATATGTCCTTTCTGAGTGCAGATGCAACATTCTCCCTCTTTAGTAATGCAATTCCTCCACCTCGTTTGCCTTGCTCTCTATCTCATCTAAAACAACGAAACCCTGGAACATTGAGCAGCCAGTCCTGTCCCTCTCTCAACCAAGTCTCTGAAATGGTCACAACATCATAGTTCCAAGTATGATCCAGGCTCTAAGCTCATCTGCCTTATTTTTCATACTCCTCGCATTGAAATAAACATATTTCAGCCAGTTAGTACCATTGTGTTCACTTACGTGTTTCTGACTGTCCTTTCTTTCTGATTTACTGGTCCTAACATCTACCTTCCCCTCAATCCTTCCACCTGCTGGCATGCTGATCTGGCTCTCAGGCCCATGCCACTCTAGTTTAAATTCTCCCGAGTTGGACTAGCGAACAACCCTGCAAAGATATTGGTTTCCCCTCCAGCTTAGGTGCAACCTGTCCCTCTTGTACAGGGCACCCCAGAAGAGGTCCCAATGACCCAAGAACCTGAAACTCCGCTCCCTGTGCCAGATCCTTAGCCAAGCATTCATCTATCCTATCTTTCCATTCCTTGTCTCACTAGCGCATGGCACTGGTAGTAACCCAGATATTACTACCCCGAAGGTCCTGCTTTTCAGCCTCCATCCTAACTCCTTGTACTCACACGGCAGTATGTTATCCCTCTTTCTACCTCTGGCTTTGCTACCAATGTGCACCATGACACCGAGCTGCTCACCCTCCCATTAAGAATTCTGTGCAATCGCTCAGGGACATCCTTGACCCTGGCACCAAGGAAGCAACACATCATCCTCTAATCTCAGAAGCAGTCACAGCAAAATCACTCATTTGAATCTTGCCCGACCCTGGCATACAGCAGAGCTAGTGGTGGTACCACAGGCAAGGCTAGTGCTGTTATAGTCCCCTGAGAGGCTTTCCCGCCCCCTAACAGTCTCCAAAACAATATAGCTGTTAGAGAGGGAAATAAGCACAAGCGTCTCCTGCACCACTTGCCTGCACTACTGGCGGTTACCTGTCTACCTGACCGAATCTTTTGTGTAACCACCTCTGTGTAATTAGTGTCTGTCACACTCTCTGATTCTCTGACACCGAGCTCCTTGACTCTGAGCTCTTCCTCACTCCGCTGATTGGTCACGGTGACTGTGCCAACTTCTCTCAGAATGCAGAGCGAAATCTTTCAGCATTCTGTATTGGAGTCCAGAATAGCCCTTACTTTTACTTCTCTAGGTGTTGCTTGGCCATGTCCTACTGTATGGCTCAAGGAAGTCTCATGTGCCTTGGCAAATTGACCCTTAGCCAGATTTACAATCAAATTGGCTATTTGTAACTGGTCAAGTAGTTCAGCCAAGCGTTGTACAGATTATTCTCAGCTTTGACTCAACATGATCAAATTGTTGATAACATGGTGTAGAGCTGGATGAACACAGCAGGTCAAGCAGCATCAGAGGAGCAGGAAGGCTGACGTTTCCGGTCTGGACTCTGAAGAAGGGTCCAGACCCAAAACATCAGCCTTCCTGCTCCTCTGACGCTGCTTGGCCTGCTGTGTTCATCCAGCTCTACAATGTGTTATCTCAGATTCTCCAGCATCTGCAGTTCCTACTATCTCACGATCAAATTGTTGATGTACTGAATACATATGCATAATTCCCTGTGACATTATTAATGAGCCATTAACATATTTCTCATGCATTTTCCTCCCAAACAGGATAATATTACATTGATAAACTCTATGGAACTCGACAATGTCCCGTTAAAAAGTGATTTTTTGTAATAGATCATATTTTCCCAATCTTCTCAGCACAATCATTGAATCATTCAATTGGATACGAATCCATCTTTTGTTACCATCTCAGCTTTGCAGCTATTAATACAGTCATTGCGACCCATTGGTTTTGATAATATCATGATATATGAGTCCAGCAACAATTCTTAGTTCAATAAGGTCATTACTAATCAGATGTTAGGTCAGTTTCCTAACTTGAGCTAATTTCCCGAGAATGAGTCTGTAAGGATGTTGTCTTCTATAATAAATCCACAACTTTAAGATCAGGAGGGATCCCATAGAAACCTATGAAATTCTCACAAGGACTTGTCAGGATTAATGTAAGAAGGATTTTCCCAGCACCAAAGATCACACTTTAAAAATATAGGGGAGGGTATTTCAGACTGAGATGAGGAGAACTTCCTTCATTCAACAAGTTGAGAGTCTGTGGAATTCTATGTTACAGGAAGCAGTTGAGGCCAAAAACTTGAATGTACTCACAAAGGAATTAGATATAATTCTTAAAGCTAATGGGATCAAAGGCTATTGGGAGAAAGCAGGAACAGGGTGTGAAGTTGGAAAATCAACCATGATCATATTGAATGGTGGAGCAGGCTTGAAGGACCATTATAGCCTATACCTGTTCCTATTTCTCCGTTTCCATTGAGTATTGCCAACAATGCTTTTCTTGGCGTATTTACACAAGATTATTTTAATAATTTTCTCTAATAAATTGACAGTAATAATTTTCACCGGTCACTTCCACAGTTTTCTGGGTGGCAGCATTATATCCCATCCAAAGTTTTTTATTGTTCAATTTGCTTACAGGAGGGTCAACTTTTAAATTTCCAATTGTTGATTCATTCTCAAATGGTACGGACATTTTATTAAGTGTACTTATACTTCTGTTGTGACTATCCTTCTGCTGCCAAGTATGTATTTAACATAATAAGCTGATATACTCGTTGATTTTTCCTGCTGTCAGGGGTACTCACTATATAAGTCAATTTATTGAGTTTCTTTTTGAAGTGATACCGTCCAGTGAACCTTGCTTTTAGTTGTTCCTTACAGACAGGTAATAATACTAATGTCTAATCTCCGGTAGCAAAATTCCAAGCTTTGGCCTTTGTTCTTTTCAAATTTTCATTGTTTGTCGTGTACAATTTAAATGCTATTTGACCAATTGATTCACTACAGTTTGTTCTTCGTAGGAGTTATAGAGTCATACAGCATGGAAACAAACCCTTCAGTCCAACTAGTCCATGCCGATCTTAATTCCAAACTAAACTAGTCCCACCTACTTGCATTTGGCCTATATCCCTTCAAACATTTCTTATTCGTGTACTCATCTAAATGTCTTTTAAATGTTGTAACTGCACTCACATCCACTGCTTCCTCTAGATGTTCACTCCAAACTGGAATCCTCTCCGTGTAAAACCTACCCCTCATGTCTTTTTAAAAATATTTCTCATCTCACATTAAAAATATGCCCCTGGTCTTGAAGTCCCCCACCCGAGAGAAAAGACACCTGCCATTCACCTTATCTATAACCCTCATTATTTTATAAGCCTCTCTAAGGTCACCTCTCAACCTCCTACATCCAAGAGAAAAAAGTCCCAGCCTGTCCAGCTTCTCACTTAACTCAGATCTTCCATACCAGGCAACATACTGCTAAATGTCTTCTGACCCCTCTCCAACTTCATAAGATCCTTCCTTTAACATGGAAGCCAGAGCTGGACACAGCACTATGTCAAGAAGATTGAATAGTTTTGAAAATGTAACCTCTGAGCTTTGGTCTATAAATTTTTTTCTTCAATCAATTTAAAGGTCCCCTTACCTCACCTCTTTATAGCAATTTTTAAGAAAAACAGAATTAGATGCTCTCCATCTATTCTTGGAAAGGCAGCCAAAGTAATCAAAGACCCCTCCCTCTCTAGCTATAAATCTCTTCCAACCTCTTCAGTCAGGCAAAAATATAAAAACGTTAAACACATTTTCCAATAGTTTCAACAGCAGCTTCCTCGCTGTTGTTACCAGATTTCTGTGTGGACCTCTTAAATTTCAAATCTAACTTAATTTTGCTTTCTGTGCTCCTTCTTTGCAGCGGTAACTTTATATTCCTTGCTCTGTTCAATTCACCCTATGATAGTTGTATGTTGTGATCTGCTTGTACTGCACACAAAACAAAACTTTTCACTGTACTTAGGCATATGTGACAATAATAAATCAAATTAAAAATCACTTCTCAGGGGCATCCAAAATCATTAACAGTGACAAGCAAGTTTCCTTGTCCCAAGCATCACAGCATTCATATTTTCCTCCTTGTAATTCTAAATGCTCAGTAATTACTTTAAGCGTCTCATCCTTATAGAACATAGAATATAGAACAATACAGCACAGAACAGGCCCTTCGATGTTGCGCCGACCTGTGAACTAATCTAAGCCCCTCCCCCTACACTATCCCATCATCATCCATATGCTTGTCCAAGGACTGTTTAAATGCCGCTAATGTGGCTGAGTTAACTACATTGGCAGGCAGGGTGTTTCACGCCCTTACCACTCTCTGAGTAAAGAACCTGCCTCTGACATCTGTCTTAAATCTATCACCCCTCAGTTTGTAGCTATGCCCCCTTGTACAAGCTGAAGTCATCATCCTCGGAAAAACACTCTCACGGTCCACCCTATCTAATCCTCTGATCATCTTGTACGTCTTTATTAAATCACCTCTTAGCCTCCTTCTCTCCAATGAGAACAGACCCAAGTCCCTCAGCCTTTCTTCATAGGGCCTGCGCTCCATTATGAGTTGTTATTTTTCCTACCGCTTTCAGATTATCTGCTAACCCTCTCAGCATAGCCTCAAAGATTACAAATAGTACTGTATTGTCTCTTCTAGCACCAGATAGACCTTAGCAACAGTCAAGTCATTGTGAAATTTCAATCCATATCTTAAATGTCGCAATGACTCCTGTTTTCGTATTCAGTATCTCCACATACTTGTTTTATTAAAAGATTCTCCAAATTCTTGTAAAATGAACAAGTTCTTATCCAAACAGGAGCCCTGATTTTGTTATGATCCCGGTTAATGGTAATATAGGATAATTCATGTCTCAGAGTGAACTTGAATAAAGATCCTCATAGAATCCCTATGGTGTGGAAACAGGCCCTTTGGCCCAATGAGTCCACACTGACTCTTGAAGCATCCCACCCAGACCCATCCCCGAAAACCCAATAATCTACACATCCCTGAGCACTAGGGGCAATTTAGCATGGCCAATCTACCTAACCTGCACATCTTTGGACTGTGGGAGGAAACCAGAGCACCTGGAGGAAACCCACACAGCCATGGGGAGAATGTGCAAGCTCCACACAAACAGTCATCCAAATCTGGGCTCATCTGGAATTGATCCTGGAACTTCTCACATGTCAGTAATGGATAAGTCCCTAAGCAAGGATCATACCTCAAGACTGCAGTTTTATTTTAACAGTCTGGTTAGATAGTTGTCAGCTACTGGAAATATTCCTGGCTGCAATAAAGTTTATTGCACAAAGGAAAAAAAGAAGAATCTTCATAAATTAAAATTTGGAAAGATCTTAGCATAGACACCAAAAGGAAACATTTCCCAGCAATATCTTTTAAATTCAGTCAAATTCTGGTAAAGTAGCACACCTGTCTTAATTCTTGAAGTTTTTTTAACTCAAATTACTCTTTACACCACAACAGCTTGAATTGCTGAAGTTGGTTAAGACCTCGTTTCAGTTCTGACAGTATAAGGATTCCTTCCCAGCTCTGCTGAGCTTGATACTTCTTTCCAGTTCTGACAACTTGGAGATTCCTACCAGCTCTCGTAGCGTGGAGACATCTACAAATGAAAAAAAAACTGATCCTTTGCTAGAATGAATTCCTCTCCTCAACACAGAGTACTAGTGACTGCTGACCAACTGTTTCTTAATGGTAAAAACTCAACTGTGTAAACATTCAGTAATTGACACTCCCGGTAGCTGATTGACCCATTTAACTGGAGTCACTTGTTTTCTTGGAAAAGCTATCTTTAGTTCACTGCTAAGAATGACTTTCTGAACTGAGTCACCTTCACAGAATTGAAATATACAATTTATATTTCATGCACTTTTGAATCCAAATTCTCAGTAAATAAAAATGCACCATAAATCTTCATCATATGTGGGGGCAGCATGGCATCAGGCCATGTACTAGCAGATGCTTCATGCCTTCAGTAGCTGTGTTTCACCACTTGGAGAGTTGCCTTTATGCTGGATTTGCTTAATTTCTGTATGACTCCTTTGGCAAGTTTCACTGCTGCTTCAGTCATTCTACTCGGCTGGGGATTGTGTGGAAATAATGTACGGTGTGGACTTTTCGAATTGTTTACTCATCTGGCTGGCCAGCAGTTATGGTCCATCCTATGGTAGAGAGCTAGAGAGTGGATGGCTGTTAGAGGGGAGACAGCAACACAGAAGCGCAGGGCAGAGATCAAACCCACATCAGAGGAGCGATCGAACCTTGTGGGGAAAGCCCAAACTGCAAGCCTATGGCTAAAGAAAGACCATAATGTGGAATTTTAAACTTTATTTCTTATTCACAACTTTCCATTGACAAGAACTTAATATTGAATTTTTAAATTATTTCTTTATTTTCCTAATCTTTACTCAAAGGTTTTGTGCCTAAGATGACACTGGGAATGGCGACATTGTAAACTTTTCACTGTACTCCTGTATCCCTGCACTTGAGTACATGAGTCAATAAAGCATCATTCTAATTCTAGTTACCCTTAAGAAATTGCCTCTGAATTGTCTTCTTGAACCGCCGCAGTTCAGTTGGTGTAGGCGCACCCGCAATGCTGTTGAGGAATGAATTCTAGGATTTTGTCCCATTGACAATGAAGGAACACGGCCATATTTTCCCAAGTCAGGGTAGTCTGTGGCTTGGAGGTGTAAACATTGTTTTCGTGTGTCTCTGATCTACTTGCTTACTTAGTGCGACTCATTTTACACTGACAATGAGAGTTGTTTATCATCAGAAATGGTTTGTTATTGTTGAAATACAAGATAGGCTATTTAAAAAGCCATCTTTTCCTCTAATTTCTCAAGTAACCTTACAGTTCCTAAATGCCTATGCTCTCACACTGGTTTGTAATCTATTTTGGAATTAAAAGACTATAAAGAAAGAGGATATTACCCCAATTACAGCTGGCTGAGCTGAAGTTGAGCCTATTCTTCCTGTTCCCAAGATTCCTGCTTCTTGGTCCCAATGTTTTCTCTCGAATCAATGAGACCCTTTGATTTGACTGGAGATAATGGGAACTGCAGATGCTGGAGAATCCGATATAACAAAGTGTGGGGCTGGATGAACACAGCAGGCCAAGCAGCATCTTAAGATGCTGCTTGGCCTGCTGTGTTCATCCAGCTCCACACTTTGTTATCTTTGATTTGACTGGCCTCTTTTCAACAGTTAACCAGGTCATTCCCAAGTGCAATGGCTTACCATAATTTAGTAACTATTTAGTAATAATTTAGGGGCAGCACAGTGGCTCAGTAGTTAGCACTGCAGCCTCACAGCACCAGGAACCCAGGTTCAATTCCAGCCTCAGGTGACTGTCTGTGTGGAGTTTGCACATTCCCCCCACGTCTGCGTGGGTTTCCTCTGCGTGCTTCGGTTTCCTCCCACAGTCCAAAGAGGTGCAGGCTAGGTGGATTGCTCATGGTAAATTGCCCGTAGTGTTCAGGGGTGTGTGGGTTATAGGGGGATGGCTCTGGTTAGGATGCTTCAAGGGGCGGTGTAGACTTGTTGGGCCAATGGGCCTGTTTCCACACTGTAGGGAATCTAACCTAATCTAACAGCAGTTTGATGTGACAATGTAATGAACATAATTCAGTTATTCCATGTAAATTGAAGTTTCTGTCCCAGGAAGTGTGTTACAAAAGACAGCATTGGATATTGTAATTTCTCACTTGATTCAGTCAACCCTAGTAACCAAGCTGTCTCAAAAACAGTTCTACTGAAATTCCAATCTATTTTTCCACCTGAAACCTTGCAGCATTTTCTCATAAACACATATTCAATTGTCAATCAAGGTGAATCACCCGCAGATATGTCTGGCTTGATCCAGTTCGAGAGTGAATTTTGCAAGCCTCCTGGCTTAATATCTCAGTTCCTCTGTCTCATTAACATTTATTCAATGTAATCAATCAAAGTAACTGGTTTGCATATCTCTGAATCTGGCCTGATCCAATTCCCAGCATGCTGTTCTGTCGGCTAGTTTTCCCAGGGTGCTGTTCATTTGGCCAATGTTGTTTTTGGTGTTCCAAAAGAGCTGTTATTTCAATATACAGAGATGTTACGCTACCTGCAGTGGGGATCTGCAGGTGGTGGCTTTCCCATGTTTTTGCTGCCCCTGTCCTTCTCGACGATGGTAGTTTAGGTGGTTGGTTGAAGGTGCTACCCAGGAGTCTTGGT
This sequence comes from Stegostoma tigrinum, assembly GCF_030684315.1. Classification (NCBI taxonomy): domain Eukaryota; kingdom Metazoa; phylum Chordata; class Chondrichthyes; order Orectolobiformes; family Stegostomatidae; genus Stegostoma; species Stegostoma tigrinum. The sequence goes on along the minus strand of NC_081372.1, from coordinate 52,695,761 downwards.
GAATTGTTACAGTGCATCTTTTAGATGGTACACATGCTTGCCACTGAACATCGGTGGAGTAAATGTTTGAGGATGTGGTTCCAATCAAGGGGATGTTATATCGAACTCCTTAAGTGTTGTTGGAACTGCACTCACCAAATGCATGATATTCCATCAAATTCCTGACTTGAGCCTTGTTAGTGGGCAGGGTTTAGGATATCAGACGTGTAGAATTGAGAAAAACTCTCCACCATCTAAAATACTGGACTAGACCCTTGACTTCTCTAATATCTAAAATACTGGACAAAATCCTAGGCTCAGGCTGCATCAAACACACAACACAGCCAGAATGATTTCTTTCTGGGACTAGTGTTCAGCCTGGAATTCAAATTTATACCTCCACACTGAGAAACAATCAACCAAACCTAACACTGTCATCCCAAACTAACTTTTACACTTTGAGCTACACAACACAGACAGTATGTGGCCTACAGAGATACCAAACATTCCACTTCAATCAAAACGCATGCACACATGTTCTTAACTTTTGGGAAACCAATTGACTTCAAAAGGAATATCAGAAACACAATGGGAAGCACAGGTTTGGTACAAAGATAAAAGAGCATTTCAGTTGGCTATACCCAGGAGTGTTCCAAGCAGCTGTACCCGGGGGCATTCCAAAGATCTATCCCCAGAATCGTTTCAAAGAATTGTCTCCAGAAGAAGAATTCCAACACCTAATTCCAGTGGCTATTTCCAAGCGCTATCTCCAGAAGGGGAAATTCCAAAGGTAATTCCGAGAGCAAACGACACAGACCTATTCCAAACCAGAGAAACCAAAGGCCACTGACCACGACCAGCAGATCCAAGAACCGACAAACTCTGAAAACTACCAACCCAACTGACACTGCCATGCCTCAGGCACATCCTGAGGGGAAAACGGGGCCTGAAAAACCAGCAGGAAGTAAAGAAAACCAACTACTTAGCAGATAGATCCACTCTGCACCTTACCGCATCAGCATACTCAACCCAAACTGAAAGCCTGTGCAGCCTGGAAGCTTTATCCAGACTCTGGCTATGGCAAGTGGGAACAGCCAGGCATCTTTCTCAATGGCCAGATATTTCTATCTCTTCTTCTGTAGCCACCTCCTACCAAGATTCAGGACCTAACCCTCTCACTAAGGCTGGCAACACTTACCCCACTACTCGCCCTCACCCACCATGATACCGCTCACCCTGCAATAGACTCTGTGTTGCCTACTCACTTGCTGGGGATACCTCCACCTGCGCAAAGTAATAGCTATGCCATCCAGTTCCTTCTGCCCATCTCTCTTCCCATGAGGAAAATAGCCCATAATTGGGCTGAAAAAAGTGAAGACGGGTCATTTGCTACCTGTCATTCAGTTCCTGACCACTAATGGGGAGGGTTTCCTGACTCAGAACACCCTGAGAAGGGCCTGGATTGATCTCAGAGGGTGCCCTTGACTTACTGTGCCGAGGACCCTTAAGCAAAAATTAACACTTACAGTTTGACTGAGGTCTGCTGGCAACAATACCATGCTTTCTGGCTGTGTGCCTGTGTTAAACAGGAAGCCAAAACACGAGGCATGAGGGGGGACAAATGGGAAAAGGAAAGGCAAGGATATGCAAGGCAGTGAAAGCTCTGGGCATCCAGGTAGACTCAGAGTGAGAAAGTACTATGACAGCCAGAGTAGAGTTTGGAGATACAGCCTGGTGAAGTCCCTGAGCTAGGTATAAGTCCTTGCTGCAACATTACTCTGAGAATTGCTGTTGTGTCTTGATGCAGCATTGATGTGCAGAAACATCCTGCAAGTAGAACGGGGATATGTCATGAGAGGTTCTTAGAGGCTGGCACATATCACATGCCAATGTCCATGGAATGGGGTGTGTGTGCCCAGTGTCCACGAAGCATGCCCTGCTCTGTTGCTCATTTGGGGCAAGTGCTGAGCTGAGTCTGCCAGGTGTTTGCTCTGGTTTTCATTTCAAGTTTTCCCGATGTCGAGCTTGTTTAGTGAGTTTGATGAGATGGGAGTCCGAATATCAGCGAGGCAACTTGTGACTTTAACAAGGCATTTAGCAGGTTTCAATTCCCACAAATTGGCATCACACCCCTGCCTAATCAGAATCTCGACGCGCCATTTAAAAACATAAATGACAATGCAAAATGCTCGCAACATCTCTGCCACACAACTCACCACAGGCCACATCACTGTAAGGTTCAGCCCTCTGAGTTTAGCAGGATGAAAGAAGAGTCTGACGCACACTGACAGCAGGTCTTCAACCTCTTTGTTTTCACATTCAGTAGCCCTCTGAGGGGCTTTGCCAGGAGCAATGCTCAGTTATTTCCCCAGAGGGATGAAATTCTCATTTATACCTTCCTCTTTGCCAGAGCCAATTGGATTCTGCTCCCCTTCCGAGGATTATACATCTATGAGGGAACGCATCTTGGACTGTTATGCACAGGTTCTGCTAGCCTAGTGTTCTTAAGTTGACAGATTGGTCCATGGAAATGGAAAGCTCTTGGAAAATATTTAGCTCTGGATCAAAGAGGCAACAGACATGGTATCATTAAATGAACAATATTTGCACTTGGGCCTCCTGTCATTTAGCATTCCCCCTGGGAGGGTACTCTGGTGTAGCAACTAGCTTCATGATATCCTACAGGTTCTTCAGGTATCCTTCTATGGTTTTGCAAGATTATCTCATCAAAAGATATATTCTGTCCATAATTACCCCATTAAATATTCTTTTAAATTTGTAAGCACACTGACCAGATCATTTCTCAGTCTTTGACTTTTAATGAGTGGCTGATATTGCACCAAGTGCAAAAGGACAGTATGTGTAAATTGTTTTAGGATTCGTATCATCAGTTAATGAAAAATCAAATGGAGTAGAGATACAGTAAACAGAACAGGCTGCAAGTGCCTGGTACTGAGCAGAAGCCAGTGAGGGAAATCGGCTCCAAGATCTTTTAGAAAAGGTGCTGACAGACATGCTAAAGGTAATTCTGGATTTCCCACATGACTGGACTGTCACACCTTGCTTCCAGATTATCTCCTGCAAAATGTCAGCACCACAATATATTGTTCACATGTTTCTTTGTCGGTCAACTGCACTTTGTTAATATATTTTTTTGAGAACTGCAACGTGAACACGAAAGGAAGCAAGTTGAAATTTTCCATCTGCAGACTGTGGAGTTGAAAAGCTGCATTGCCATGGTAACGCATATCATTGTACATAAACAACAAAGTCCGTGCAGTTGTGTAAAAGACAGTATAGCTGGAAAATTGCATTGTGCATTGTATCTTTTCACGACAAGTTGAGCATTTTTACTTCAGCTATCATAGATGCCTGTAGTCACAGAGTTTAATCAGCACTGAGGTCTTGCTGCAGCATTCAAGGTGCTAGCTTTTAGAGGAGATGTTAAACAGTGATCTATTCTGCCCCCTCGTGTGGTAAAAAAGGGAAGTGGACTTGCCCTATAACTTGTCCTGCATTTATCTCTGAATCAGAGGCTTGTCTTCATGCCTCATCTATTGTCGAAATGTGTATTACTTTCTTTAAACTGACTGATTAGATACAAAAAAAATCATCAAAACTAAATGATCTTGTCATTTGTCTCACTGCTGTTTGTTCGGACTTGTAATGTCAACTTGAACCTGTTGTCTGCCATGTTTGTTACAATTGTGTCTACACACCCAGTGCTTTGGTAAATGTGAGAATTTGGCTGAGCTTGCATGATGCACCTCCCTGCTCAAGTTTGAGTTGGAAATTGCACTCCATTTTTGACTAGCAGCCATAGCTGTCCTGTTCTTCTGTAACAGCGACAACATTGCATCTTGGGGGTAATAGCTTTCACTTTATTCTTGTGTCATTATAACATTCAAAGTATGTGCGGTGTTAAACCAGGAGGAGAAATTGCAAATAAATGCTGCGATACACGTGTGGAGATTTAGTTTCGATGGTTTGTGTGATAGTACTCATCTTCATGCATAAATGTTGTTCTTCCAGTGAATGTCCAATTATATCGAAAAACTGAGGATAGTCCATGCCAGTATCTTTTACAGATATAAGGAAGGAATCCTCAGGGAGAAAGTGGATAAAACAACTTGCCCCTTACATTTTTCATGAGAAAGCAGTAAAATATATAGAAGTATACAGCCACTCAGAACACAGAACATAGAACATAGAACAGTACAGCGCAGAACAGGCCCTTCAGCCCACGATGTTGTACCGACCATTGATCCTCATGTATGCACCCTCAAATTTCTGTGACCATATGCATATCCAGCAGTCTGTTAAATGACCCCAATGACCTTGCTTCCACAACTGCTGCTGGCAACGCATTCAATGCTCTCACAACTCTCTATGTAAAGAACCCGCCTCTGACATCCCCTCTATACTTTCCTCCAACCAGCTTAAAACTATGACCCCTATGACTTAATGGAGATTTGAAGTAATAGGGATGCCTAAGCAAAATTATTTCCATCTTAAGCAAGTTTAGAATCATCGAGTCATACACTACAGAAACAGATCCTTCGTTCCAACCAGTCCACGTCGACCATAATCCCAAACTAAACGGGTCCCACCTGCCTGTGTTTGGCCCATATGCCTCCAAACATTGCTTATTCATTGTTTTATCTATTGTCCTTTAAATGTTGTAACTTTACCCGCATCCACCACTTCCTCTGTAAGTTCATTCCATACACAAACAACTCGCTATGTTAAAAAAAATGACCCTCGGGTCGCTTTTAAGCTGTTCTCCTCTTGCCTTAAAAATATGTCCCCTAATCTCGAAGTCCTCAATCGGAGGGAAAAAGGCACCTGCCATTTACCTTATCAATACTACTCACGATTTTATAAACCTCTATAAGGCCACCTCTCAACCTCTTTGACTCTAGTGAAAGAAGTCCCAGCCTATCCAGCCTCTTGTTATAACACAAACCTTTGATTCTGCAAACCATGTGGAAAATTATGTTCTCAGTGTCAGATGCAACCTTTGGACAGCTCAGCATTCATCTGACTCTGATGTCTTTTGTATCTGTCACTATTGGCCTTTCAGGCTCCGAGCTCAGTCAGTCTGGCTGTTTTTCCATTGTCTTTCTTTCCTCATATACGATGCTGGTTAAAACCAACTTTTTTGACCAAGAGAGGAATTTTAGCATTGTGGGTCATTGAGAATAGAAGAAGGGGACTGGGTTTCCCTGCCTGCTCTGAAATTTTCGGTATTTCCTCATTGGCATTGCTCGCCTTGAAGTCATGGGGCTGGGGGGATTGGTGGGCGCTGCTGCCAAAGCAGGGCTTGTGGAGGATCATCCAATTATCCGAGGAAAGTTTGCTTATGGGAGCAACAGTAGTGGGCAATCTGATTGGTGGGCAGCTTTGCATCTTTGGAGGATATGCTGTGGTCATCCTAGTCCAGAAGGAGACTGGCAGTCACATGTATCTTCTCTCTTCATGTCTGTGAAGCTGCCAGATAACCAGATGCTCCAAACACTCGACCAGCTGCAGCTAAACCAGATTGAAACTGAGGCTTCTGGCTGCATTAAGAGAAATTACGGCGTCCATCCACCATCTGGAAAATGGGAGCCAGCTTCCAATTTTATTCCCACTTAGCCCCCATCGGCAATCAAACACATCTACTCATGCATTTTTAAAGTTCTCCCCTGTTATTTATCTCCTTTTGTTCAGATTTAGCATTTGTTTGACTATGCACCTGTGAAGGGACCTGGAATTTTTTTTGTCATTGGAATTTTTTTTTAAACACCAGTCATTGTAGCTTTTGTATCAATACGGCGTGCAATATTTTCACCTTGACTCAGTGACCTATTGGCTTAGTAAGTTTATTCAGTCAATATATAAGTGGTTGAATTGATGGGCCTCAGGATCCACCAATGCTGCCAAGTGGCAGGGGTATACATTCAGAGGTGGGGGTGAACACTGAATTCTCCCATGGGGCAACTGGAGTAAGGGGCTAATGAAAATCCATCAGTGATGTATGAAATCATAAGCAGAACTCACAGTTGGAGACTGAAAGCAAAGTGCCATAAAACACTGCCGTCATGTATATAGTATAAAATAAAGAGTTGGAATTACTCACCATGCCTATATCGTGAACGCTGGCACAGTCCAACAGATAAGAACAACATTACGATCCGAAAGGACAGGGAGAAAAAAAAAAGCCTTATATTAAGGGCAGAACAATTCGACCTTCATTCCATGGTCAACCTCAGCAGAGATCTGGTGGAGATACACCAGGCAGCTATTGGAAACAGCTCATGCTATGAGTTGACTAACCCACAAGCAATGAGCTGCAGGCACTAAGGAGGACACATGGAACAAAAAATGTGTATTGTGAGACTTAGCAAAGAAGGAGACTGTGAACACTTCAGGAAAAGCAGAGATTCCCAGAACAGGGATGAATTAACAGAAGGCTTCAGTAACAGGAAAGATTTTAGGAATAGTGAAGAACTCAGAAGTAGAAAAGATTTGAAGATCAGATAGACTTTGAAGGAAAAATGCCTTCAGAAGTAGATCAACATTGAAAGGACAGGCTCTGGTGCCCATGGAGCAGTCACTACTTTTGTATATTGCACAGGTTTCCTCAACATGCTGTACCTTTAAGACAACTAGATTATAGCAAGATATTCAACATTAGCATAACAGGCCTCCACCTTACTGTCATTCACTCACAGAATGCTAGTGCTGCTGGCTGGGTCAGCATTTATTGCCTGGCCCTAATTCTCCAGAGGGCATTTAAAAGTCAACCACATTGTTGCAGATCTGGAGCCACATGCAGGCCGGAGTGGGAAAGGATGACAGATTTCCTTCCTTTAAGAGCATTAGCGAATCTGGGCTTTTTTTCCAACAATCAACAATGGCTTTTTGGGCATCATTACATCCTCAACTCTAAACCCTTCATTGAATTCAAATTCCACCACCTGCCATGATGGGATTCAAACCTGTGTCTCCAGGACATAATCTGAGGCAGAAGTCTAGTGGTAATACCACTGGGCCTTCACCTCCCCTGGGCGATGGGCCTGGGTGGATGCTCTTCAGAGAGTTAGTGTGGACGCAATGGGCCGAAAAGCCTGATTGGACACTGTAGGGATTTTATGATTCTGTGGATAGTTGTTGATGTAATTAATTGTACTTTGTCAGATCTTTTGTAAAGGAAGGCCTGGCCTTATATCAGGACACGATGCAGGCTGTGCAGAAGAGGCAAACCTGCAACATACTTTGGGGAAACACAAGTCGTTGAGGGGGTTTGGGAGGCAGGGAACAATCTATGCAGTAGGCCCTAAAATAGCTGCTGCTTTCTTCAGAAGGCCAATGATGAAGACTGCCAAAACTGTTGCACGAGTGGGTTTCACCATATCAACCTGCTTATTTTGTGGTGTGGGGTTGGAGCAACGGGAAAATTAGCCCCTTTACTCACCTTCCGAGGGGATGGGAAATCAAACCAGTGGTGAGTTGATACCTATAAGTGCCCATTAATTGACAAAATGAGAGTCTTAGTTGGTGGCAGGCTGCTTAGATATTGTAGTTGCCTCAAGAAGAATATGGCATCCAAAACGTAGCCAGTTGCTTCTGAACTCTGGTACAGAGACTTCTTTGAAGGAATAGGTGGGAATGAACATCAAGTGAGAATAGGATCAGGTCAGACTGTGCTGCCATCCCCATAGCCAAAATGCCTACCAATGTTTAATGTGAATGATGCCTGCTTTGGTCAGGTACCAATGGGTAAACAATGAGTCAACACACCAAAGTGAGGACAATGAAAAAAGAAATAGGCAAGAACATTTATAACTAAAGAAACAGACACTGCAACGTGTCAGGTGAGTGAGTTGGCTGATGATAATTTTGTCGAAACACTGAAAAGAGTTATTTTACAATAGGTCGTTATGAGCTTCTCAGGTTAAGCTTTCAGTTTTCTGGTCATCTGGTATAGACTGGAGGATTTTTGGTCACTTAGAGAGTTGGGCAAAGGTAGTGTTCATTTCAATCGGTCTTATACTGATTGTATTTTGTCACAACCTTCAAAATAACTCGCGTAGAACTGTCATTCAGTCATCGCAAATCATTTGAGACTCATTGTGCTCCCTGGTGGATTTTCCACTTCCTGCAAATCATCTGCCCTCCCATTTCCCTGTAAATTATTGATGGATGGGCTTGTCAGGATGAGGCATATGGGAAAAGAAAGCTACAAAATTGAGAAGCTAATGAAAAACATAAACTGTGAGAGAATGTGAGAAAGGAAACACAAATTGCCTTGGTGCTCCTGTGTGCAATTCTCAACATCCTTCCCCCCATGTACTGGTATTCTGGTACATCATTTCACTTCATCTTCTAATGTATATATGTCAAGCTCAACACTACTGGGCACGTAACCAGCCCTAGGATGTAGAGAAGTGCCAAAACTGAAAAGAGCATTATTCTGGAGGAAAGAAAAAAAGAATTTGCCATGAACACTCCAATAATGTCTTACCTTGATCAGCTTAAAAGAAAAATCTTGCATCTTCTATTTTTTTTTAATTGCATGCAGAAATATGAAGGTAACTGGGCCCACAAAGCTCGGCTCATGTTCTCGTTGTGACTGCCCTTCGCCTATTCAGAAAGTGCTCCACATTCTTCAAGCCACATTTCACAGGTACCAGTTGAGATGGTAAGTGGAACTGACATGCCACTGATGTATTGCAGACCAACCATTACAGTCAGACTGCAATGTAACTCATTAAGAGTCTTCCCAGAAATGACCAGCAGCCTCATTAGTAGGTTCAAGAACAATGGTTACAACCCCATATCTAATTTTCATCTCCACCCTCCTACCAACTCTACCCCTACCAGCAAAGTGGCTCAGTGGCTAGCGCTGCTGCCTCACAGCACCAGGGACCCAAATTTGATTCCACCCTTGGGTAACTGTCTGTGTGGAGTTTCCTCACTCTCACTGTGTGTGCATGGGTTTCCTCCGGGTGCTCTGGTTTTCTCCCACAGCCCAAAGATATGCAAATTAGTTGGATTGGCCATGCTAAATTGTGCGTTGTCCAGGGATAAGCAGGCTGGATGAGACAGCTATGGGAATTGCATGGTTACAGGGATAGGATAAGGAGAGCTCACTCCCAGTAGAATGCTTTTCAGGGTGTTGGCATAGACTCGATGGGCTGAATAGCCTGTTTCCACACTAGCAATTCAATGATTGTACTCATGTCTTGGTCCCTTCTATAAGCCATGGGAGGTATCTGATGCAACCATTTCCATGGATAGTCAAAGGATGCTCACCTTTCATTTAAAACTGGAGGAAGTTTTAGGAAAGGTTTTATCTTGTGTTAGCTAGTAATTGTATGCGTCATGGACAGCATTATGGTAGTGTATTTGTTGCTGATTGTTTTGACTATTAAGAGAGAAGGATAATCCCAACTTTACATTTTCACAGCCAAAATGCTACCACTGGGTCCATGTTCCTTATTATAGCGCTGAACTTCACTTCCTCACAGGTTGCTGCTGAAGGTTACATTAACCAATCTGTAGGCCATGTTTCCATTAAGCAAATGACCGTTGCCAAGTTTGGAATGTGCCACTTTCCTTATGGATGTCTAGAGCCGGCTTGATAGGTCTCAGGGGCTCTCAAAGGCCGTGAGGTCCCCCATGTGTAAGGACCTCCCGCAAGCCTGCAAATACATTCAGCAAACCCGAGTCTGCATTCATAAAGCAAAAAGTGACTTGAGGGCTTAACGAGCTAGGAATGTTTCCACAGATCCAACTAGTTTGTTTATGAGCCCATCAACCATCTATCTGAGAACCCCGAATCCACAATCTCTAGCTTCCTGATCTCCCAGGCCCCCAATGATCACTTACCAGTCACACAATCATCAAATGCTCCTGATATCTGCCTAACCCTCCACAATCCGTGACCTCCTCTCAGTCATAAACTCACCACCCCGCCACATCACACCAAACAAAGTCATCAGTGGAAGTTTCCCCACAGATTCACCTAGCTGCATGGTTTCTGTCTTGATAATCTGTCAATCAGACCAGCCTTTGTACTGGAATAAGTCATGGGGAACAGGTGGAAACCGATCCTTTGGGTTTGTACGTCTAAACCGTTCCTTGCCTAGAGTACGTGACCGGTAAATATTGAAGTCTTCATCTCTCAAAAATGGAGATGATTACTTTTCTTTTAGTATGTAATAAATTCCAAGTGGGGACTTGGAAATATAACTGTATTGAAAGAAAAGAGGCATTTTGAGCTGAATTTTACATTGTGAGTTACATCAAGATTTTTGGAGAGAATTCCGGCTGCAAGGTGTAATGAGATTTCTCAGTATATCTTATCAAACATGCTTCATTATCTTCTGACTCACCCTGAGAGAGGCCTGATTCTATTACCATCTTACATTGCACCATTCCTGGAACAATTAGCCACTCACTGGATGTCCAGGATCACTTTAGAAACAAGATCATTGTGCATACGGAGAAGCATTGTCAGTTCAGAGAGCTCTGCATGATTCCTGATATTCTCCTCAGATGTGGCAGCCAGGAAGAAATTGTCACTCTGTTTTGTGCACAGTTAACAAGAGGTCCTATTGGACTGATTGGTGCCAACACGGGACATTATCTTCTTCTAGGACAGTGAGGGCCACGATGCTAGACCATGCCAAGTTGATCCAAGGGTGCCACATCAGTTAAGTACAAAGTCAGCCATCTGAGGAATGGCCAGCACTTTAGGATGAAGGTCAATGTCTGTCTCAACTCTGTCAAGTAAGTGCCACCATCTTCTCTCCAATATCCCACACTCACCCTATCTCTGCCACTAATCCCACCTAATGCCAAGGCTCATGTTTTACCACGATAATAAAGTGTAAAGCTGGATGAACACAGCAGGCCAAGCAGCATCTCAGGAGCACAAAAGCTGACGTTTCGGGCCTAGACCCTTCATCAGAGAGTCTAGGCCCGAAACGTCAGCTTTTGTGCTCCTGAGATGCTGCTTGGCCTGCTGTGTTCATCCAGCTTCACACTTTATTATCTTGGATTCTCCAGCATCTGCAGTTCCCATTATCTCTCATGTTTTACCACTCTCACCATTACCTGCCACATCCTTCCTCACTTGCTGTTCCCCCACCCCAGTCCCTGATAGCACTAACTCCATATACCCTTTCTGTGGCCTATTCACGCATTTGGGACACATCCTCACATGTGCCAGAAGTAACAGCTGTGCTAATCATTTAACTCCTCTGTAAGGCATGCCTCTCTCAAATTTCGGGTGGAAAGGCTATTGATGGGGTAGAAATAGTCAAGGTGGGTGGTGGACTGCCCAATATTCTGCTTATGTAGAGAGGATCTGGACTCTGACACATCCAAGGAGCTGACTGCTCATGCCCAAGCCCCTGGGTTGGTGTTAGAGATTGACCTTGACCTACTGTGTCAAGGTCCCCCAATCAAAAGGTGTCCCACTTCGTGATACTGAGGCCTGCTGACCACTATGAAAAGCTTCCCGCCTTTGTGTCTGTGCTAAATACTAAGAGAAGACTGAGGTAATATCAGCCTGGTAGCTCTGGCAAAGAGGGTAAAGTTGACAAAGGCAAGGCAATGTGGGGATGCAGTGAGCAGCCAGCAGACTCTGAATGACTGAGGGCTACGATGGAGATTGAAGATCCTGGAAACACAGCCTGTTTCAGGCCATTATCTGGGTCAGTTTATTGCAAAGTTGCCATGATAGTTGCCCAAGGTGCAGCATTGAAGTTCAGAACTGTCCTATAAATGGAGCAGAGATGTGTCATTCTCGGTTTTTAGATACTGGAACATGTGGATGTCAATATCTGCAGTCTTGGGGTGTACATGCCTATGGAGTGTGCCTGGGGATGGTGGCACCCTGTGTCCTACAAGGAGCAGGTAGTGAGCTGAAGTCATCACTCTGATTTATATACTGAGATTTCTCGATGACTAGCTTCTCTGGTCAGTTTGATTAGATGGGAAGTTGAATATTAATAAGAAATGTTATGCCATTAATAAGGTTGTTGACAAGCTATAATCCCCTTTAATTGACAACTTGCTGCTGCCTAGTGAGAAACTCACCACATTGCTCGACAAAACACATAAAAACAGCAACAAGATTCTTCTGATGTTGAAATAAGCCCTCCTGGACTTTTTGTCTGATTCTTCTACAAATCTCACCACATCCTGTCAATCAGATCCCTATTAGATTCCACACTTTGCAATTATAAATATCAGAAGCTTTATAAAATCCTGGTGAGGCTGCACCTGGAGAATTGTGTGCAATTTGGTCACCACATTACCAGAAGGACATAAAGGCTTTGGAGAGAGCACAAAGAAAGTTCACCAGGATGTTGCCTGGTCTCAGAGGAATTGGCTATGAGGAAAGATTAAAAAGACTAGGATTGTTTTCACTGGAAAGACAGCATCTGAGATGAGACCTGATAGAGGTCTACAAAATTATGAGAGCCATAGATAGGGTGGGAAGTCAGAGGCTTTTTCCCAGGGTTGACGTTTCAATCACAATGGGACACAGGTTCAAGGTGAGAGGGTGAAAGTTTAAGGGAGATGTGTGAAGAATCAGAAAATGATAGGAGATTGGAATGCACTGCCGAAAAAGGTAGTGGAAGGGGGCACATTGGTGACATTTAAGAGGCACCTAGATGTTTACATGAATAGGAAGGGAATAGAGGAATATGGACCAAATAAGGACAGAAAGTTTGTTTGTTAGATTAGTTAGAGCATGATGATTGCACAGGCTCAGAGGGTCAAAGGGCCTGTTCCTGTGCCATCCTTCTCTCTCTTTCTTTCTCTCTCTCTCTCTCTTTATTACAACAGAAACAGTAACTGCAAAACAGTCCATTCGTGATCCAAAATGGTAAAATAACTCAAAATGAGTTTACCCATGATAGATTCCTAAAATGGAAAAATAATCTTTGGTGTGCATTATTTTTATTCACTCTTGGGTGTGGGCTCTGATGGTTGTGCCATCTTTTGTTGTCCATTAATAATTGTCCTTGAGGAGTGGTAAGTATCCTTGTGAACTGTGGCAGTCCTTGTACCTTCAGGTAGTGTCAGAACACCATTCAGGAGAAAATTTAAGGATTTTCATCCAACCACACTGAAGGAACAGTAATATGTTTCCAAGTTTGAAGCTTCATGATTAAATTTCCAAATAACCATATATGAGGGAGGATTCTCAGATGAACATCCCTCCCCACCTTTTATCCACAGTGGTTGACTTGAATAATTCAGCTGCAGCAGCACATGTTCTGGGAGCAGGCAATGTCCCCTTAAATTTCTGCCTCCTGCCCACTTTTTCAAGGTCCACTTTCTCAGAATTTGCCAAAATGAAGAACAATCTCGACAAGTCACAAGTTTTTACCTCCAATGGACTTGCCAATGTTTACAGGCTTCACAGACCTTAGGTTGTTGACTATTTTTGAGATTATCATTGAGACAGTATGGGGAGAAGACAGCCTAGTGGTATTATTAATCCAGAGACCCAGGTAATGTTCTGCAGCTCAAATTCTGGCAAAGCACGTGGTAGAATTTGAATTCAATAAATATCTGGAGACAAAGCCATAAATCCATTGTAGATTGTCAGGGTAAAAAAGACCTTTTGGGAAGGAAACTGGCATCCTTACCTGGTCTGGCCTACATGTGACTCCTGACCCACAGTAATGTGTTTGATTCTTAATATCCTCTGGGCGATTAGGGATGGGTAATAAATGCTCGCCTAGCCAGTGACACTTACATTCTGTGAATGAATAAAAACAACACATGTATTCTCCAACAGTGAAACTCCATTTTATTGACAAGCCATTTGTAAGGTTATTCAATGACCTGATATGTATCTCAAAGGTCATTGAATCATGGTCAATTCAGCAGGGAAAAGTTCTTCTACTTAAACAATAGATGAATAACATTGTCTTACGGTGACACATCTCGGGAACAAAAAGACAGTCAAAGCAATAACTGTGGATATAATGGGCATAAAAGAAAGATCTTGGGAATAGGGACTGTGTCTATTGTTAATAACATTGCTACGAGTTAGATAATTGATTAAATTTAACTTAATCAGAGCATAATCCTTCAATATTTAAATCACTCTAAATCAAGGTTTACAGATTAAGGGCTCAATATAGGACCATTTAAAAATCAAAAGTGATAGGATTTTTAAAATTTGTTTAGATTAGTGATTACTGGTTATAAGCATGTGTTGTGCTGTGTGTCTTTGGAGAAATGTGTTGGTACGCAGTTTTTTGGCTGGCTTACCAACTTCATTTGCCTTTTTTTTTTCTCTGCAATAAGCATTTGATTCTAATTACCACATTTATTACATTGCATGAAGCAATTTGTAAATGGCCTTGCAGTATTTGTTCACTAAGTATACGACCAGGCTTCAAGTGTAATTTGTTCACTGCGAAGCACTTTGGAACATCTTAAGGCCATGAAGGTGTTCATTCAAAAACCGGGCTCAAAAGATAATGAGGCTGAAAACAGAATTGCAAAGGGACCCTGACAAAATAAAGTTTGACTAAAGTCCTTAGTGGATCAAACATGGTATGCTTGTTTTCTTAGCTGAATAACAAATTGTGACTTGTTGCTTTATGTGTTGCATCTTCCCAGGGATTAAAACAGTTTGTAATTCAAACCACATTTCATTTCATCCTGTTTTAAGTTAGTAAACCCTGCAGGGAAATTGCAGAAGTACATGTGAAGTAAGCAGGATAATCTGATCAAGAAATAGATGGTTACATTCATGTGTCAAACTTCCAAATAGAGAACGATAACAGAAGTTGCTGGAAAAGATCAGTTCTGAGGAAGGGTCAACGGACCCAAAATGTTACTGTGTTTTATTCTTCACAGTTGCTGCCAGACCTGCTGAGCTTTTCCAGCAACTTCTGTCGTTGTTTCTGATTTACAGCATCCACAGTTCTTTCAGTTTTTATTCCATTTGCTGTTACTCACCTGTCCAGCACAGCACCAACATGCCGTCAGATAGCAAACTGTGCATAACTTTGAGCTCTGGTAAACAGTGAATAAATTATTCAGTAATTTCAAAATGTCACAGTGAATTGGCAAGATTAAGACAAAATTGTGTTTAAAATAGCCATCTCAAAAATCTGCAGCATTTTGATGATATTTGGCGGTGTTTTATGAGGGTAAATGGTGTTTATATTTTTAATTTAAAAATCATGCCATATATCTAGTCACCTGTTTGATGGTTGTGTCGATTTTTATTTCATTTTTTATTGTATTTGCACTGTGCTGAGCTCAGTATAGGTATTTCTCAGTGAATTTAAGGCATTTCCTTAGAGGCTTAGTATTACTTGAAATCTAGTTTGCATCTCCAAGTATTTTCATGAATTTAAATTTTTTTGTCTATTTGGTATGGCAGATGCCTGAAGGATCTTTTTTAAATTAAGTGCTATGTTCAAACCTTGCCCTTCTTGTCAAAGTAAAAAAAGTCAGCACAACAAGTTCAAATGACTCAAGTTCATAGAGAAAATGGACAGAGTTCAACAGGTAATAGCCAAGCAATGGAAACATTGTGAAAGAGAAAATGCTTTAAAGTAGGTTTTAGCAAAAAGGAGAGACAACAAGTTGGAAAGATTTAGTACAGATCTCTAGTGGTGGCTAAAAGAGTGAGGAAATAAAGGACAACATTCTATTAGCCTTCCTGATTGCCTGCTAGCTCTCTATGTTTCATGCCCAAGTCCATTCGCGTTGCAGCATTCTGCAGTTTTGCTCTATTTGTTCTTTTGTTCTAACTTGGCAAATTTCAGGAGTGTGTAACTAGTTAGAAAATGTAATATGTTAAGTCCGTGAAAATACAATTTTGTTCTCCCTTCCAAAATGAGCAACTTCAAGTTATAGTGTCTTGGTGGGAACAGTGCATAAGGAAAGTCTAAAGTGGGTGTGAGTAATAATGGGAACTGCAGATGCTGGAGAATCCAAGATGATAAAATGTGAGGCTGGATGAACACAGCAGGCCCAGCAGCATCTCAGGAGCACAAAAGCTGACGTTTCGGGCCTAGACCCTGCAGCCCAATGGTATCAATGTGGGCTTCACCAGCTTCAAAATCACCCCTTCCCCCACTGCATCCCTAAACCAGCCCAGTTCGTCCCCTCCCCCCACTGCACCACACAACCAGCCCAGCTCTTCCCCTCCACCCACTGCATCCCAAAACCAGTCCAACCTGTCTCTGCCTCCCTAACCGGTTCTTCCTCTCACCTATCCCTTCCTCCCACCCCAAGCCGCACCTCCATCTCCTACCTACTAACCTCATCCCACCTCCTTGACCTGCCCATCTTCCCTGGACTGACCTATTCCCTCCCTACCTCCCCACCTATACTCTCCTCTCCACCTATCTTCTTTTCTCTCCATCTTCGGTCTGCCTCCCCCTCTCTCCCTATTTATTCCAGAACCCTCACCCCATCCCCCTCTCTGATGAAGGGTCTAGGCCTGAAACGTCAGCTTTTGTGCTCTTGAGATGCTGCTGGGCCTGCTGTGTTCATCCAGCCTCACATTTTATTATCTAAAGTGGGTGTGTTTACTGGCTCTTTGGAAAAGTAGAAGTAGAGAGTGGTTGCAGCACGGGAGAAAGCCATTTGGCCCACAATGTCTGTGCCAGTTCTCAGCCGAAGCCCTGCCCTTTACTACGTTCTCCCCGTAACCTGGCACTCTCTTCCTTGTCAGATAATAAATCAAATGCCTTTAGAATGTCGCAACTGAATCTGCCTCCACACACTCTCAAGCAGCACGTTCCAGATCCTCATAGCTCTCTGTGTGAAAAGGCTTTTCCTCAGCTCTCCATTACTTCTTTTGCCAATTTTCTTAAATCTGTGGCCTCTGGTTCTTGATCTTTTCACCATCAAAAATCTAGCCTGCCCGGACTCCTCAGGAATTTGATCAGCCCAATGAAATCTTCTTTTAGCCTTCTCTTCTCTAAAGACTCCCAGCTTCTCCAAAGTATCTTCATAATTGAAGTTCCTCATTTCCAGAAACATTGCTGTGTATCTCTTCTTTCCTTTCTAGTGCCTGCGCATCCTTCCCAATGAGTGTTTCACAGAACACAATACAATATTCCAATTAAGTCTGTACCATTATTTTATCGAAGTTTAATAGAACTTCTTTGCTTTAGTACAGGGAGGATGGTGGCATAGTGACAATGTCACTGGTCTACTAATCCAAAGTTCCAGATTCTTGGTGCACAGGTTTGAATTACACTATAGCAGATGGTGAAATTTGAAATCAATAAATTTCGGTATTAACTACTAGCCTCAAGGCAACCAGAAAAACAGTATTTATTTTGCAAAAACTCAACTGGTTCACAAGTGCAATTTCAGGAAGGAAATCTGTCATCAGTGTTTGACTCACATGACTCCAGACTCACAGCATTATTGTTGATGCTTAATTGTCCTCTGAAATAGCCAAGGCCCCCCAGTTGGAACAACGTAACAGTCTAAAGGAAGGAATGAAGCCAAACAGATGGCCCAGCATTGAGGTAGGCACTGAAACAACAATGGCAAACTCAGCCCTGATAACCCTACACTTTCCGGCAGTTTGTCCCAAAACTGTGACAACTGTCTCACATTCTAGACAAACAATAGTTTGTCATGATCATACTCATGGAAAAGCACTGCCCCATCACCATCTGTTGGTACATCCTTTCACACTAGCAGGATGGACCCATCAGAGGTAGCGGAATAGTGGAATATGTTTAGGAATGAGTTGCCCTGAAGTCTCCAGACAACTTGGAGTCTCATGGCATCAAGTCAAATTTTGTCAACGAAACCAACTGGTCATTACCATATACCAGCCCACTTCACCTGGTGAATCAGTATTCCTTTATATTGAAGACCACCCAAACAAGGCACTGAGAGGGGTAAGGGAACAGAATGGATCCTGGTTGGGGAAGGGGGCCGTAAACATTTCTCACTAAGAGTAATTCAGTAGCACCACTTTTGACTGAGCTGGCCAAATCCTAAACGACATAACGTCTGATCCGGGTTTGCACATGGTAGCGAGAGAACCAACAAGAGGAGAAACTTACTTGACCTTGTCCTTACCAAATCTACTTGTTACAGTCCATGACATTATCAATTATGACAAATGCATGTTACTTGTTGAAACACTTTGACGTTGAGGATACGCTCCATCATGTTATGTGGTGCCAAATTTCAAACTGATCTGGTAGTTCAGGACTGGACGCCTATGAGGTACGATGGCCATCAACAGCAGCAGAATTGAATTTAAATACAATCTGCAACCTCCTGGGCCTGACAATGTCCCCCCACATTACCATCACCTGATTCAATGAGGATTACAGGATAGCACACCGGAAGCAGCATTAGGTATAATTAAAAATGAGGTGTCAACCTGATGAAGCTTAAAAAAAGGTCTATTCCCATGCTAAACACAACTCGAGCAAAAATGTTTTTGCATTATGAACATATTAATGCTTGTATTAGTAATCTGTGAATGGTGAATTGCCCTTGCATTGTTAAACCGAGTAAGTGTCCAGTCTCACATCATAAAAAAAGGATCGGGGAGACAAGAGTGAAACTAAAAGAACAAAATGAGCCAGGATGGAGAGATCAGACAAACTGATGAGTCTTGTTTTTTTGTTTTAAATTTATCGAGAATTGGAAACACTGGCAGCTTTACATGGGCATAACCAGAGAATGGGACCAAGGTTTCTGATTGCTCTGCCACTAAATGTGTGGAAAGAATAAGGAGGAATGTTTTATTAGATCCACAGAGCATTCAGGAGGAGGTGAAGTACATTAAGACCATGGTGACATTTGTAAAGTTTCTTCAAATGTAATTCAGTGGACAAATCAGCAAAAACAGACATCATAGTCAAACAAAACTTAACAAAGGATGAATCAATAAATGTGCACCTGGAAAAACATAGCAGGTCAGACAGCATCTGAGGAGCAATGAAGTCAATGCTTCAGGCTGAGACCCTTCATCAGGACTGCAGTCCTTACTGGCTCCAGATGTTTAGTTGAATTTCATTTAGATTGGGGTTTATATGATGGTTGAGGTAGAGACATAGAGTAAAATTTCATCTTGGGATGCAATGGGTACTATTGCAACTGCCGCCCATTATACCCACTGTTAATACCAAGTGACTGTGTAACTGGAGACTGATGCAATTCTGGCTATTTAATCCTAGCTGTATGTTTATCCCATAAAGTATGTAGATAAAAAAGTTGGTGATGAAAAGGTAATAATGGCAGGTGGCAGTGACAAACTCTCTTTAAGCCACCAACAATCCTGGTTGGAACTGTTACACCATTCCTTTACCATTGCTAGTTCAAATCCTGGAATTCACTCCCTAATGACACAGTGACTGCCTTTATACCACATGAACTGCTGTAGCTTAAGCAGGCAGCTCACTATCACTACCTTCTCAAAGGTCACTAGAGGCAGACAATACATTCTGGCATAGCCAGTGATGCTTGCATTCCAAAAGAATTTTTTTAAAAGTATTAAGTTAGAGATGGAGGAGACTGATTTTGACAGATGAGTTATTAAAATAAGAAGACAGAATCCTGTGGGATGGTGTAAAAATGTGTTTTTATTTCTAAAACATCTTTAAGAATTGTACAGGACCCCATCTGTCCATTGCATTAAAATGCATCACCAAACAGAAATTCAAAAATCAAAAGGTGTATAAATCTGCCCCCTCACCACTTACCATCAAAACATGATGCTCCTGGATTCTGCTTTTCATTATGTCTGTGCTAAGTGGAGACCCATAGGCTTACAGCTCTATTCTTATAATGCCCAGAGAATCTCTTGCAAACTGGTGTCTATTCTGATTGCAACTGCCAGCTTGGAATTGCATATGTCCCTGGTGATTGCTCACGTTATTTTCTCTCCCAGCGTGTAAATACATAGCTCATGCAGATATTTTAGCAGATATAATCACTGTAAATCATTCCGCAGCCGTCTGTGATTTGTGGCAAAAATTGACTCTGAAAATAGCAAGTCAGACATGAGGTGTGACAGTGTTATGACAAAAGATTTTCCAGCTCCTGTAGATTTGTGACAAAACAGTTATTTATGTTTTCCAAGTCCCAGGCAAAATTTGTTAAAGTTTTACGCTGTTGCAGATTTGCACAGCAAGTGTCACAGCTCCTGCTGTGGAGTGAAATGTGATATTTGTGCTTATAATGTTCTTTTAATCTTAAAAATGTAATTGTAAATGTGAATTAATACACTTACACAACTTGCAATTATAGACAGTTATCTTGTTTCATTGCCCTGATTGAAATTGTTTCAATCTTTTATCTAAACTGCAAAGCCAATTGACATCAAAGTACCCTTCTCTATGTTTTTCTTTCAAAACACATTGAGGCATCATTTTGTGATCATGGGGATGAGGAAATTCAAATATGATGATTGAAACTTTGTTCTCTCTTTGTACTGACAGATATGTTCAAACTCCCTTAGATCAGGCATGCCATATCTTAAGATGAAGCAAGGCTCACAGCAGAATGCCTTAAATCCCTCCTGCGCCAATTTACAAACGTCAATGTTCCCATATCCATCTTCCTTACAAAGCAAAAAAAAGACCACGGCCAG
Source organism: Stegostoma tigrinum (assembly GCF_030684315.1). Taxonomy (NCBI): domain Eukaryota; kingdom Metazoa; phylum Chordata; class Chondrichthyes; order Orectolobiformes; family Stegostomatidae; genus Stegostoma; species Stegostoma tigrinum. The sequence goes on along the minus strand of NC_081372.1, from coordinate 52,675,165 downwards.
TCGTCACATATTTGTAAGAGGTTTCTCCCTGCATTGTTTTTGAGTCATTTAAATGAACCTTATTTCAAAGGTCAGAAACCTAATACTACATAAATGCCCTGGTGTTAATCAATAGTAATTTCTCACCCATTATCTTCCTCAGTGAGAATGGCAATGTGGAATTAATAGGAAATTACATGTTCTGCTTTTGTTTAGTACACTAATTGAAGTGTAAAGGGAGGTGGCGACATTGTGATAATGTCACTGGAACTAGCACTTTAGGCTAGAGCTCAGGTTCATCTGTTCAAATCCCACCATGGCAGGTGAAGTTTGAATTTGATAAAAGAAATCAAATTCTGAATTAAAAACCAGACTAATAATGAAAGTTTGGTGATTGTTGTAAAAACCCATTTGGTTCACTGATGTCCTTTAGGGAAGGAAATCCATGGTCCTTGTCAAGATAACCTACATGTGACTCCAGGCCGACAGCAATGTTGTTTGCTCATAAATGTCCTCGAGCATGTCTCTGAGTGCACAGTGTCGCGACAGCAGCATTACGACAATAGATACAGTGCAGCCTGAGAGGCAGCACTGAAATGCAGTCTAAGTGAATCAAAGCAGTGTCATAAGCGTTCTTAAAGGCTGGCACATGTCATGTACCAATGACCGTGGATGTAAGCACCTGTGGTCCGTGCCTATGAGAGTGCCTTGAAATGTTGGTCCTCCTTGTCCAACATTGGGTCATTTGGAGTCAGCAGCGAGGGAATCTACCAGCTGCTCACTCTGGTTTCTTTGTCAAGTTTCAGCAACATCAAATAAGAGAAGACCATTCAGCCCTTCATGAGTGTCCCACCATTCAAAACAATCATTGTTGATCTGTTTGCATATCAAATTTCACATTCATATCTATAACCCACAATTCCTCTGACCAACAAGAATCTATCCACGCCTATCTTAAACATATTCAATATACCAACACCTCTGAGGCAGAGAGTTCCAAACTCTCCTCAGCCTCAGGGAAAAATTTTCTTCCTCTCTGTCCTTAAAGAGTGGGCCCCTAAATCACAATCTTATACAGTTCAATCAAGTCAATCCTTCCTTTTTCTAAACTTCAATGGAAACAAACCTGGTCTATCCAACCTACTCTCATTAGATCATATTATCTACTTTACCATCACCATCAAGCCAGGTGATCGACCCTTCCTCAATGAAGAGTGTGCGACAACATGTGAAGGGCAGCACAAGGCATAACTAATAGTGAGGTGTTAACCTGGTGGAAGCTACATCATAAAGTTCTTGCATGTCCAACAGCAGAAGCAGTGCATGATAGACAGAGGGAAATGATCCCCCAACCTCATCACTGCATTCTTGTCATATCCAACCTGCATTAAATAGCTCACTGGAGGAGAAGGCTCCACAAATTCTCACTAATGATGAAGCACAGCACATCAGAGCAAAAGGAAAGACCTAAACATTTACAGCAATATTCATCCAGAAGTGCTGAGTGCATGATTTTTCTTAGCCTTCCTCACAGTTCCCCAGCATGATCGAGGTCAGTCTTTAGCTATGTTGACTCATTGGCATGGCCTAGGTATGTACTCTAAAAAAAACCAGGACAAATACAGACTGGCCACATACTGCCCCATTAGTCTACTCTCGATTGTCAGTAAAATGATGAAAGGAGTCACCAATAGTGATATCAAACAGCACTTACTCAGCAATAATAACTTAGTGATTCTTAGTTTGGGTTCATGTAAATATTGAAATATAGAAATAGGAACAGGAGTCAGCCATTCAGCCCTTTAGGCCTGTTCTGCCAATCACCATAATCACCATAAACATCCACCTCAATAGCCTGTTCTCAATTTACCCTATATCCTTTGATCCCTTTAGCTCCCTGTGCTATACCCATCTCCTTTATGACATAATACTATGTCCTGGCCTTGACTCCTTTCTGTAGTGGCAAATTCCACAGGCTCACCACTTTGAGTGATAAAATTTCTCCTTAACTCAGTCCTAAATTTCAGACCAACCACATCTGCAAACTCAGAGACCCGGGTCTCTGCTCTGTCCTCTGAACTGGATCCCTGACTTCCTGACCCACAGACTCCAGTCAGTGAAGATAAGTAACAGCACCTTCTCCATGCTAGTCCTCAATACCAGTGCCCCAAAAGGCTGTGTACTCAGCCCCATACTGTGTTTACTATACACCGTGTTCACTGTACACTCACGACTATGTGGCCAAATTTCATTTGAACTCCATCTACAAATTCACTGATAACACCACCATTGTAGGCCGCATTTCAAACAATGATGTGATAGAATACAGAAAAGAGAGAGAGAGCTTGGTCACGTGGTGTAAAGATGACAATCGCTCCCTCAATGTCTGCAAAGCTAAAGAGCTGATCATCAACTTCAGGAAGCAAGGTGGAGGGCATGCCCTTTTCTACGTTAATGGAGCTGAGATGGAGATGGTCGAGAACATCAAGCTCCTGGGAGTGATGATCACCAACAATCTGTTCTGGACCTCCTAGTTCGATGTGATATTCAGGAGGCGCAACAACATCTCTTCAACTTCAGGTGCCTAAGGAAATTCAACATGTACATAAGGACCCTCACCAACCTTTATATTCTATTCGATCTCAATGCAGCATGACTTGGTCCAGCAATTATTCTGCCCAGGCCTGTAGGAAACTGCAGAAAGTGGTGAACATAGCTCAGACTATTATGCAAGCCAATCGTCCATCCACTGATTCCATCTCCACTTCTTGATGCCTATGAAAGGCAGCCAATATCATCAAAGACCCTCTCCCTCCAGTTGTAATCTTTTCCAACCTCTTCCACTGGGTAGAAGATACAAAAGACCAAACACATGTACCAGCAGGTTCAAACTTAGCTTGTTCCCCACTGTTATTTCACTTCTGAATGGACCTTTCAAAGTTCAAATCTAATATTGATCTTGCTGTGTAAACTTGTTTGCAGTCGTAACTTCGTATTCCTTGCTCTGTTCAATCATGCTATGATTCTTTGTATGGTACAATCTGCCCGTACTGTACAGAAAACAAAGCTTTTCACTGTGCATAGGTACATGTGACAATAATCAATCAAATCAAATCAAAAATCAGATCAAGTCTAAGTGATTTACCTTGTATCCTTTGATACCATCAAGTTCACACAACTTCTGACAAAATTGCAGTTTTGATTTAAATATAAACAAAAGAGCTTAACCCCACAGGTGAAGTTAGATTGGCTGTCCTTAACATCAAGACTGTATTTGACGGAGTATGATGGTCTAGGGCCCCTAGCAAACTAATGTTCATGGAAGTCATGGGAAAATCTCTCAGCTAGTAACACAAAAGGAGATGGTTATAAATGTTGTAGATCAGTCATCTCAGCTCCAGGGCATGTCTGCAGGAGTTCATCAGAGTCATGCATTAGACCAAACTATCATCAACAGCTTAATCAATGACCTTCCTTCTGTCATAAGCTCATAAATAGGGACATTCACTGACGATTGCACAATATTCATTGTCATTCACTATTTCTTAAATAGTGAAGTAGTCCATGTCCAAATGCAACAAGACCCGGGTAATATCCAGGTTTGGGATGATAGAGGGCATACTAGGGTCAGGCAATGACCACCTACCATAAGAGAAAGTCTGAACACCAAGCCTTGATTTTGTGAGTGTACCTATATAAAATCGACTACAATTGGCTCAGGACAGCAGCTCACTGTCACCTTCTCAATGGCAATTATGAATGAGCATTAAATGCACACCACAGTCCCTGATTAAATTTAAAAAAAAACACTGATGGCTCAAGGTTTCAGGTTGAACTCACAGATTGATTCCCGTTGACATCAATGAACTCTTTTAAATTAGAGCCCAAGAACTTTCCTTAAAGTAGCCAACTCACCTACACAAAAAAATAATTCCACGCTGTAGGGAATCTAATCTAATCTAATCTAAACTAATACATGGAAAAAGTGGGATCGGTAGTGTCACTGATTTCTGCTATTTTATCTGCCCATTTAAATAAAACAAATCCCTGACACCCACTTTGCAATCAACAAGTAACAATTATTGATCTAACTCGAACAGTGAACACATTGACTAAACAATTAACTAATCAAATAAATCCCTTCTAACTACTAACTGTTCCCAAGTAAAACATGAGTCTAATCGTATGCTGTTTCAATAAATACAAGTCCCACATATATAAAACCAAAACCAAAAATTAGTATTTTGTCTTTTGAAATTACAGACAGGCTATGTGTTTTCCGGAATGTTCTGTGGTTTCTCCATTGAATTCTCCATCAATTCTTCTATCAGGAATATTAACTAGTTGTGCCATAGGAACCTTTGATTTAGACGGTGCTTTCTCGAAGAGAAGACTGTGAGCGCCAGTGATTCTCTGTTGAGAGCTGAAAACTGTTAACTTTGGCAGATGGCAGTTTGCTCTCCTGTCTTTGTCCGACTGCCCTCTTCTTTTATACCCTTGATGTCATATCAATTTCTCATAATAGGATTGGTCCTATGTTGTCAAAAGCATCAGATTTAAATTTAGTTGGCTTTTGATATCTAAATGCCTAGTTCAAATTGATTGGCTAAATTTAAAACTTCTTGTTTTGACCTCAAAATAAAACTGCTGTTTGGCCTGTTAACTGTATAGGCATTTGACACAAATATTTCAGTTTTTGTGCTCTTGCAAACTTTCAAGCTGCTCACTGACATCTTTATTAAATCTCTAAGCAGAGAAAAGGTGCCTCATCTTTAAAGGGACCACACACAGCTTTCTCCATAGTATTTCACATGTGCCAATATTTAACAAAAAACAAATTCTAATATCCTGCCTCCCAATCCACAAATACTTGACTGAACTTTGCAACACTTCTGAAATACATGAGTTACACAGGCAGGATTGGTAAAGCTGGTGACAAGCTGCTGACCACATCCTAATTCAATAAGAATGTAGTGATTGATAGCAAACCAATGATCCTTTTGACTTTCAATTAGCTGGAAGTAACCCATCCCCCAGAAATGTCATTGTTGTTGAATCGTATCCCATATTTACAGACCCTTTACTGGAGGTGCCAAGATTCAGCAACACCCTATTGATGGAGAGACAGCCCTGTCACATATTGCTCCTCTGTGAGGTCAGGCAGCATCATTACAGTTTGCACTGTTCTGCCTATCAGTCCCAAGCATCTTCAGGTACCCTAAGATCTCACTCACTGTCCTTTGCTGCTCTTTCTCCTCCTCATCCAACATCCTACACTGAGGGTTCCTATTAGCATGTTTGTGCTGCCATATGGAGTGAAACAACTTGAGTTGCTCCTTAAAATGGCACTTGTGCTTGACATCTGCCATCATCACAGACACACCTGTTAAAGCTGAATGTGGGTAATTTTACTTATGGCTTAGTAATTCAAGAATTGTTCATTTTTGACCCATTTACTTTCTAAATTAATTTCAGGAGTCTGAATTAGGTTGTATTCGTATCCATCTCATTCTAATGAATTAATTAATGTGTTGTGTATGTTAGCTGTGACTGAATGGATAACATCTTTCCTCAGAGCTGGAAAGTTGTGGGATTTAGATCAATTTTAGGCTTGAGCTTTTGATTTGTATTGATGTGGTCAAGGATGAGACTTCCAGATGAAATGCTGTATTGAGGGCTTGTCTTCCCTCTCATTTGGATGTTAAAAAAAATCCATGTCATTGTTTCGTAGAAGCAAGGACTTACCCGAAGTCTCCTGGTCAATATCTGCCCAACAACATCACGAAACAAGATTATTTCGTCATTATCACAATACTGTTTTGATGGAGCTTGCTAGAAATAAATTGGCTACTGGATTGTTTGGATTATAGAGACTATACTTCAAAAGTGTTTCTTTGTTTTTGAAATACTTGGAAACATTTTAAGGTTGTGAAAAGTATTTTATAAATGTGAGTCTTTGTTTTCTTCCTGATACTAGTAGCCCTTTTAAAATAGCACTTTCTTAGCCCACTGTGCAGCTTTGTACTTTCATTGTTATCTCTTGAAAATCAATGATCAGTCTTGTAGCTTGGAAAGAGTTGCCTGTGTGTTCACTTGACAGATGGAATTAGCCAAAGCTCTTTCATCAGGCTGGCAATGCACTAATAGGAAGGTATTATTTCTAGTTATCATTGGATAAAAGCTAAAGATCAAACATGGCTCAAGAGATTGAGAGAGAATTACAGGGGAAAAGGCACAGAAGAGATTGGAACAAGCAGCAATGAGCATGAGTACGGAAAATGGAGGAAAAGTGGGATGGTAGCTCACAAGGAGACATACGGCCCTGAAGACTGAGCAAAGTACACACAAGAGGAAGAGCTGGATCTGCAAGATGACCTAATTTCGTAGACATAAATAATACTCTCGCTCCACTCTATATTGGAGAATTTATGGTTTCTTAGATCTTTATTTATCACTTGATTCCTTCAGGGTCTGCCAAACTCACTGGTATTAAAAGCATCAAACAGCTCAATAGTTTCTGAATTTTAAAGTTAAATGTTCCCAAAAACTAGAAACAAGAGTAGGCCATTTGGCCATTCAAGCCTGGTCAGCCATGCAGTTCCATCATGGCTCATGCTGTATTTCAATGCCAAATTCCTGCTTTCTCCCTATATCCCTTGACGCCTTTAATATCTAAAATAAATGTATCTATTTAAATCTTGAATAGATTCAGTGACATTATTTAAAGTTTTGGCAAAGATCTGTACCTTGAGTTGTGAGTGAGGTTGTTGACTTGCTCGCTGAGCTGGCTTGTTCTCATTCAGACATTTCATCACCGTGCTAGGTAACATCATCGGTGGAACCTCCGATGAAGTGATGTTATTCTACTCCGCTTGGAATTTATACTGTACAAACCCATACAGAGCAAAACCAGCAATAACACTACTTACCATAATGGACCGGGCAGCATGAATTCCAAGTGGAGTAGAATAACATTGCTTCATTGGAGGGTCCACTGATGATGTCACCGCGCATGGTGACGAAATGACTGAATGAGAACAAGCCAGCTCGGCGAGCAAGTCAACAACCTCAGTGACATTATCTCCACAGCCTTCTACAGCAGACAATTTCACAGGTTCACTGCACTCTGAGTGAAGACATGTTTCCCCAGTTCAGACTGAAATGCTCAACACCATATCATGAGTCTGTGTCTCCTATTATAGTTTCCTCAGCCAGAAGAAAATTTTCCCTGCATTTAGTATGTCCAGCCTTGTTAGAATTTTATATGCTTCATTTAGATCTCCCCTCTTTCTTCTGAAGTCCACTGAATACAATCAAACTAATCCTTTCTCAGACAAATGTCCTGCATTCCCTGATATCAACCTAGTGTACTTCCACTGCATTTCCTCGATGGCAATTATGTCCTTTCTTAGCTTCTTTGCATCCTCTTCACAACTCACAATTCCACCCAATTTTGTATCATCAGCAAACCTAGAAATGTTGCATTTCATTCCCTCCTCCCGGTTCATTATATATGTTATGAATGGCTGAGACCCAAACATTGGTCCCAACTGTACGCCATTAATTATCACTTGCCATCTAGAAAAAAATGATTCATTTGTCCCCACTCTCTGTTTCTTGTCTGTCATTTAATTCTCTAACCATGCCAATACCTTATCCTCTATCCCATGTGCTTCAAATTTTTCGCACCAATCTCTCATGTGGGATCTGATCAAAGGCCTTCTGAAGATCTAATACACCATATCCACTGGTTCTCCTTTACATATTCTATGAGTTACATCCTCAAAACATTCAAGTATATTTGTTAAAGCGTGATTTGCATTTCATGAACCAATGCTGGCTTTGTCCAATCCTGTTAATGCTTTTGAAGCATTCTGCTTTTATGTTTTTGTTATATAACAAGAGTCCAGCATTTTCCCCACTACTGTTGTTAGGCCAATGGGTCTGGAACTTCCTTTGTTTTTGCTCCCTCTCTTTTTGAATAGTGGTTTACATTTGCTACCCCCAAGACTGTAGGAACAGTTCCACAGGCTATAGAGTTTTGGAAAAAGACCACAAAAGCATCCAATATTTCAAGGGAGCCTTCCAGCAGTGGTCTGGGATATAATTATCAGGCCCTGGCAATTTACAAACCTTGAACTCTATTTTTTTCCTGAGCATAAAAAAGTTTAATGAGGATCAATCAATATACCACTGAACCATGGAGAGAAATAGATTTCTAATCTATAGTCTTATTTGCAGTCTGTGATCACAATTTGCTGTGACCACAAACTAAGAAAATTAGCCAGGACAATATCCACAATTTCCCTGCCTTCAAACCCATTGTGGACATGGATTCAGTGGACTTTTGATCTATTTTTATTCAGTATTAAAGTAAATTTAATTTGTCAACATGTTCCCAGAACACAGTATTTTTCAGCACCAACACCAACTTTGTCTTTGAACATTTCTGTTCCAGTAAATTTGTTGTAAAAGTAATGATCATAAATTGTGTACTGTGTCAGTTCTGGTTTTGCCAATGCGTTGTGCGCACAGCTTTCATTCATGATGAATCATTGCACCAGGTTCATTTGAATGGCATAACCTCAGTAAATCACCAATCATCAAACTCAATTCCTTTTACATCTTTCCTAACCTGCAACCATCCATTTATGCTCACTTCCTGGATTTTTCATATTACCTTTTATTTAGCCACGTTCAAATCCCTCTAAAGGCTTTCCTGCATTAGTCTCCTGATGCATCATTCTGATCTTAACGAATGCTTTAATCTGAAACTCAATACTATCCCGGACTAAACATGGCACCTTGTGAACTCTTTTTGAACATTCAGCTATGATTTGGACAATACTTGAAAGACTGAATTATTGTGTGTGTGGAAACTTTCATTTGATCCTGGAAAAATTAGAGAATAAATTGCACTATATAACACTTTACATTAACTTGGTTCATTTCAAAATTGCTTTACAACCAATAAAGGAGTTCAAAATGTCATAATGTAAAAAAAAGGCAGTCAATTTGCACACGGTCAGTTCCCATAAGCAACAGAATGTAAAAATAGTGTAATGACATTTTCCACTTCCTGCAGTTTGAGTTGCAGATGTCATCTGTGTACTGATACATGGACAAATTTCTCTTTTACAGATGAGACTCTCTAACTCTGTCTTTTCAACTCTCTACATAAAGTAGACAAGGAAGGGTCAATAGTATTGATACCAGGATATAGAACATAGAACATAGAACATAGAACAATACAGCGCAGAACAGGCCCTTTGGCCCTCGATGCTGCGCCGACCTGTGAACTAATCTAAGCCCCTCCCCCTACACTAGCCCATCATTATCCATATGCTTATCCAAGGACTGTTTCAATACCCCTAGTGTGGCTGAATTAACTACATTGGCAGGCAGGGCGTTCCACGCCCTTACCACTCTCTGAGTAAAGAACCTGCCTCTGACATCTTATGCAGAAGAACTGATTGATCAATATGGTGAAGGTTCATCAAAAGCATTTCAATCACAATGTGTTACACTAAATGTGATAAAGTATGGAGAAAAGCATGGTAATGTTATCTGCAGTCGACAAGACCCGCACACAAGTATTCTGCTAGAAAGATGCAAAACGAGCAGTCATAAATGCTATATGATGGAACAGTACACATCCCAAGGAAAAAAAACCAAGCTCAACATAATATGAGGAAGAAAGATTTTGGATAGCAGATCCTGAGCAAATCTCAGCTGAAGGAAGTCTAAAGCTTGCACTGGTAACCCTACGTGTGTCAGAGAAACTTATGGTGTCCCAGAGACAATAAAGCCATTAGCTGCTGCACAAATCCCAAACAATTAGAAAGATCACAAAAACACATCAAAATTTGGATACCTTGCTGGCGATTGTCACCTTGAAGTAGATGAGATTGTGTGACCAACTTAGTATCTGCCAAGAAATTTCCCAGCTGCTTTCAAGTCCAAGCCTGAAAGGTGAGTTGGAAGAGTTTGAAAAGAAGTGGTTAACCAAGATAGGCACAATTCTTACAGACTGGATCAGTAGCAAGTTAGCAGTGAGAAAGCCTCAGAAGTTGAAAGTTTGTATAGAACAAACGAATCTCGATAAAACTTTGAAGGGACATCACTATCACACATAAAACTATAAAATAAATGTTGCCACCCTGGAGCATTGGAAGTTGAGAGGTGGTCTTATAAATGTTTGTAAAATCATGAGGGGCATGGACAGGGCAAATAGACAAGTTCTTTTCCTCAAGGTAGGCAAGCCCAAAACTCGAGGCTACATGTTTGAGTTGAGAGGGGGAAGATTTAAAAGGGACCTAAACGGCAATATTTTCACATAGAGGGTGGTGTGTGTATGGAATGAGCAGCTAGAGGAAGTGATGGAGGCTGGTACAATAGCAACATTTAAAAGGCATCTGGATGGTTATGTGAATAGGGAAGGTTCAAAGGGATATGGACGAAATGCTGGGAAATGGGACTGGGATTAATTTAGGATAATTAATTTAGGGCATGGCCGAGTTGGACTGAAGGATGTGTTTCAGTGCTGTACATCTTTATGATTCTATGACTCTAAGAGATGGTAGAGTCTGATCAAAAGCCATATGTCTTGGCTTGCCTTTGTCTGTTCCAAATAATCTGTAAAGAATGTGACATCATTTCCAGAGATGTCACTTGTAAGGGAAGAAGGTATACATTGCAGAAATACTGTTAAGAAGAGTAGTCCCTGCAAGACACGCAAAGTGTAAACCCTCCAGGTTCAATGAGAGGCAACAGCTAGACATGGTATAGAGGCTGTCAAGCCAGCAGAGACATTGAGTCTAGCAGACAAGATATCTTCTCAAATCAGGGAAACAATGTGACAAGTTGCAACTCTCCAAGAGCTCCTGAAAGTAGTGATGAAAGAATGACTTGAAACCTATAAAGATGCATGTGTTGGAGTTAGAAATTATTGCACTTAGAGATAAAATAACCGAAGATGGCACCTTGTGAGAAAAGGAAATAGAATCATTACTCCTAACGAGGTGAGAAAAAAGGTGCTGAAGTGCATTCATGCAAGCTTCAAAGGATTAAGACCAGCCTGAGAAATCAAGATACATGTTCTACCGGTCAGCTATGAGCAATATGGTTAAAAGCCACATCAGTCAATGTAACACTTGCAATGAATATAAAGATAAGCATGTAAAGGGCTGCTCATGATGCATTCCAGAAAGACAGTGCATGAAGCATGCAGTAGACTTCTTTAATCTTACAGGAATTCATTAATCATCAACAATGTGACTACCGGGAGTCAGAAGAGCTGATATCATTAATTACCAGTGAAATCACAGAGTGCTTGAAGGCACACTTCAATTGGTATAGAATTCCAGACAATATGAAGTGTGACAAAATGACTCTCAGTTCATGAGTAAAAAAATCAGATGCTTAGTAAACGTTTGGGAACTTCAGCACCACACACCAGGACTGATGACGGGGGTCATGACCTGACAAAGCCAACTTTTCCTGCTCCTCAGTTGCTGTCAGACCTGTTGTGCTCCCACTTCACATTTAATCAACGCTGCCTCCAGCACCTGCAGTCCTTGCTATCTCCCACCAAACGCATGGAGTAATTCTGTTCAACACCTGAAGTTACTCTGCACTCAGATTGCTCAAAAGGTAAAAGAACCTACCGAATCCAAACATAGTAACAGGAGAGAATGGCAGTTGCAAAATGAAACAACAGAATGCTGGTATCCCCTTTGATAAAACTGCCAAATCATTTCTACAGCTGAGCATTGGAGATCTAGTTAAATTGCAAACATGTAATGCTCTCAACAAAGGAACATTATCCCAGGAATGAGCTGATACCAGTTGAGCTGATAACAACAACATGCACACACAGCATTAGAGGACCTGAATGATTTTTAAGATTATGTATGCAATGAATGTACAGAAAGTGACCAAAGTGGGACAGACTAGAACTAACACACAGCTTAGTTCATGATTAATAATTTTCCTTAATGACCACATATAATGTTAACTGGTAACTGCACAAGACAGAGCACGCAATTTTCTTTTGTGAATACCAGGATGTTTGGGGAAATGCATTTGTACCTTGTTTACTCTAACTTGCATAATGCTGTGATCTCTGAAGTAATTATTTTCAGTTTAGAAACTAACTGTCCGGCTCCAACTTTAGTGACTTGCTCTTATACTTTATGCCACAAATGATGAAAGAAAGTGTCCTATATGCCGTCTTAACTATCCTATTTGCATTCTCTGCTGACTTCGGGAATCTGTGAATAATTACCCCTAGATACCTGTATTCTGCTAGACTCGCCAGGATCCTGTCAATCATTAAATACTGCCTCACCTTGTTTCTTTTTCCAAAGTGCATCATCTCACATTTATCAATGCTGAATACCACCTGCCACTGTTCTGCCCATCAGACCAACCCATGAATATCTTCTTGTAACCTACAAACCACCTTCTTCACTATTAAGCATTCCACAATCTTGCTGCTGCATACAAATTTACTTAACATTCCCCCGACATTTTCATCCCTATCGCCTATGTAAATAACAAACAATAAGGGTCCCAGGATTGATCCTTGTGCTCCACCACTGGTCACCAGCCTGCCAACACTCAAATAGCCTTCTACCACTACACTTTGTGTCCTAGTACTGAACTAGTTTCTGATCCATCTTGATTCCGTGTACATTGACCTTCTCAATTAGTCATCCATGTGGGACCTTGTCAAAAGCTTTGCTAAAATCCATAGTGATCCTTCCTCATTCACACACCTGATCAAATTTTTTAAAAATTCTGTCAAATTTGTTAAGCATGACCTACCTCTGACAAAGCACCACTGACTATCTTTAATTAATCCATGTATTTCCAATTGGGTATTAATTCTCTCCATCAGAATTTTCTCCAATAATTTCCATATCACTGGCATGAAACTCACTAGTATGTAATTCCTTGGTTCATTTCCAACACCCCTGTCAAAAAGGGAAGCCTTTTTGGAGGATTTGCCATCCTCCAATCCTGTGGCACATCCCTGTGGCCAGAGAGGAATTAAAAATTTGAGTTGAAGCCCCTGCAATTCCTGCCTCAGCTCCCATAGCAGACTGGGATGTAATTCATCTGGGTAAAGGGATTTGTCTGTTTTTAAGCTTGATGGAGGCTCTAAAATCTCCCCATTTCCTGTATCAAACTATAAGTTCCTGACAGTTTTGTTTCCTGAATTCTAAACCTCCTTTCTCCTTTTCCAGAGTGACAATCGGAGAGAAGTATTCGTTTAACACCCTTCCAATATCCTGCAGCTTCACACAAAGATTGCCCCCTTGGCCCCTAACACACCTTACTCTTTTCCTGGCTAACTTCTTCCCTTTAATTTATTTATGAAATACCTTTAAGAATCTCCCTAATCCTGTTTGAAAGTCCTTTCTCATGCCTCATTTTTTCCTCATCTCATCACTTTCTAATTGCACTTCCTGTATTCCCCTCAGGCTGCAGCTGAATTCCTGCCTTTGGACTTGATAAAAGCCCTACTCTTCTTCATTATCCTGAATTGTCCTAGACTTTCAGTGTTCTCTGAACTTATTGCTCCTACATTTCCCTCTAAAGGGTATACGTTAAACCAGTATCATTCCTTATCTCCTTTTTGAATGACCGCATTTCTCTGCTGTAGACTTGCCCTCAAGGAAATAATCCCAACCTCCTGTGGTCAGAATCTGCTTTATTCTGAGAGAAACTGTCTTCCGTCAATCCAAAACTATCTTTTGCATGCCAACATTTTCCTGTTTCCGAACAAATTTGGACTGTGCTGTGATGTGGTCGCAAGTGCCCAATTATTCCCCACTGCCTCATTGAACACTTGTCTGGCTTGTTTCCCCAGAACGAGATCCAGATCCAGGTCCAGATCCAGGCCCAGGTCTGCGCAGTCTCTTGTTTAGCCTTCTTCAAATTGATACAAAAAACTTAAATTGATGAAATTTTAAGAAATTTGCTCCTTCTAAGCATTTAACACTACGATTATCCCAATTTATGTTGAGAAAGGAAAGCTGATTGAGAAAGCTAGCATAATTACCCAATTATTACTCCTACACATCTCTGTGAACTGTCTGCATATTTGATCCTCTATTTCCCACTTGGAGCCCATAATACACTCCCAATAAAGTAGCTGTCCTCATAACATTCCTAAGTTAATATTCCTTAACTTTCCACATCAACCAGCTGCTGTCTATAGCTTGCTAACTGTTCAATTAACTGAAGCTGTGGACACAGCTAAGTGAACACAATTATTAAAGTGGCAAACAGGCAAACATGATAAAACATTTGAAGATTATCTCCCTTGATAGGTGCATTGCTACAGCTAATACCATTAGCCTATGGCTCGAGTAGCAAATAAAGATTACAGTCAGCCAAATGACCACCCAAAGGGTCTGATATTATTGTGGTAATTCAACTATGCTAGTAAATTGGCTGTCTGGATTAATGCATTGGCAGTATCGAGTTCAAGGCCTACCATGGATTTCCTCCAGGTGACCTGGTGTCTTCCCACAGTCAAAAGATGTACAGGCTAGGTGGATTGGCCATGCTAAATTGCTCATAGTGCCCAGGGATGTGTTGGCTCAGTGAGATTAGCCCTGGGAATTGCAGGGTTACAGGCATAAGGCAAGATGGGTACGTCTGGGTGAGAGCTCTTTAGAGGATCGGTGCGGACTCGATGCTTCTATTCTGTAAGGATTCTATGATGGGGTGCTGGGCAATTTAATTTAGAAATACGGAATTAAACCCTTGTCTCATTAATAATGAAACAGAAACTGCTGGAAAATCTCAGCAGGTCTGACAGAACCTCTGTAGAGGCCAGTTTAATGTTTTGGGTCCAATGACCCTTCCTCAGAGCTGATGGTAGCTAGGAAGAAGTTGGGTATTTTTTTAATGTAGCAGATGGGGTGGGGGGAGGGGGTAAAGAGTAAAGGATAGGTGGAGTTAGAGCCCAAAAAGAGAGAGAAGAACAGTCAGACGGACAATGGAGTGGATAACGATCAGCCTAGGAGAATATGGCTGCTATTAGTGGCTAACAATGCTTGTGTGTAATAGCAGATCATGTGGCAACAAGGCCTGGTGTGTGGCGGCTGGGGTAAGGACACAGGGGAAGATGCCTCAACCCCTAAAAATTTTGAACTCAATGTTGCGCCCAGAAGGCTGTAGGGTTCCCAAATAGAAAATGAAGCACAGCCCTTCCAGCTGGCCCTGAACTTCACTGGAACACTGCAGACAAAGATCTTGCCTAGGGTTCAAATTACAGGCAACTGGAGGCTCAGGGTCTTTTTTGTGGACAGAATGTAGGTGTGTTATGAGGTGATCACCTGGTTTACACTTTGTTTTCCCAATGTAGAGGAGACAAAATTGTGAGCAGCACATACAGTAGACTGAATTGTGAGAAGTGCTGCTTCACCTGGAAGGCATGTTTGGGGCCTTAGAGAATGGGGAGGGAGGAGGTAAGCGGGCAGGTGTTATACCTTCCAGGTTTACAGGGAAGTTATTGTGGGGGTAAGGGGAGATTTTGGGAGTGAATGAGGGGTGGACCATCGTGTCCCAGAGGGAACAGTCCCTATGGGAGGCTGACATAGCAGGGGAGTTGTGTGTCATGGTGTCATCCCATTGATGGTAGTTGAAATGGTGGTTAACAATCCTCTGGATGTGGATGATGGTGGGATAGTACGTGAGGACAAGGGTGCCCCTATTGCTGTTGTGGGGGTGGGTTGAGAGAAGGTGAGAGCTGAAGTGCAGGAAATAGCTCAGGCTTGGCTGAGGGTCCTGTCAACTATGGTGCTGGGGAGTTCTTGGTTGAGGAAGAAGATGGGCACTTCAGAGGCCCCCTTGACGAGTTGGCATAATCAGAACAGATGCAATGGAGATGGAGGAACTAGGAGAATGGAATAGAGTCTTTACAAGAAATAGGATGTGAGTATGATGTATCATCCAGGTAACTGTGGGTGGCAATTTGTTTGTAGTTGTCGCGAAGAATGAGCATGAAATTGTGCTAAGAAACTATCTGTTTCACTGAGAGGTTCAGAGAACCTGCTGTGCTTTACTGCTTTGGCATATTGCTGTTACTCCAAGTCTAGAATAACATGGTAGCTCTTCACTGCCCTCTCGAATAGGTGAGCAAGCGATTTGCTTATATGAAACTGCTACAAAAAGTCAAAATCCTGGGTATTGCAGCCATTCTAGAAAGTAGCTCACCAGCACCATCTCAAGGGCAATAAAAATGGGCCATAAATGTAATGTTGCCAACATTGTTCACACCCTCGAAAATAAAATTTAAAAGATCCTATTCATGTGGTGTCAAAACTATGTGAGTTTATTTCCACCTCTTTGATAGCATACTGCTAATTCAATTGATGGGGCAGCTACTAACAGTGGGTCAGCTGCTTATTTATTAAGGTTTTCAGGGTAATTGTGAAGTTTCCCTTTAATTGCCCCACCCCTTTAAATTCTAAGTGGCCAGCACTGTTGGTGTTCTGTCTGCACATATCCACAAAGCCACCCTGCTCCATAAATCTAGAGAGGAGGAGCATTAGTCAGAAAAGGAATGACAAATTACAATCTCCCTCTGTTACAGTGAAGAATCAGAAAAAAAGACTTAAAGTCAAAAGGATTGGTGGAGCTGAAGGAAGTATAGATGAGTAAGTAATTTATTTTATAATCATGGTGAATATAAAACTTATTCTGTAATTAAGGTTAGTGTTTCAGCAATTAGCCAGATTTAGGGGTATAAAATGAAAATTAATGAAACAGAGTTAGTAACCAGAAACCAGAACAACTTAAAAGAGTCCTGAATTTGGATTAAATAGTTTAATAAAATAAACAAAGGCTGGGAGGACAGGTGGAGTGTCACAACTGTCGAATATGGGCTTTGTGGAGTGCATTGAGGCCCCAGATATGTTTATCTTCAGTAAGCGACTGATTCTTGGGGAAATTTAGCACAGAATTGTTGATTTGGAGACTGCACTTAAGACATTGTGGGGCATGAAGGTGGAGGTTGTTACCAGAAACAGTGACCCAGATCCTCTGATTTCTAGATAGGCACTGCAGCAAAGTATCCTGAAAGCTGGATTATGGATCCTTCGGAAGTCCCAATGCACTGATGAGCCAAGATTTGGCTAGGGGTTTTACACTTCAGAGGCAGAATTATCCAGTGTCTGGATCCTTCGATAGGCTCTATTCTGACTTAGAGTCAGAACCTTCCAAACTTGTGATTTACTTGCCTGGATAATTATCTAGGAAAAAGGTTAGATAGATTAAAACCTGCTCTATTTTCCCAGGTAACTGGCCTGCCAATTCCCCCTCTGTTCCCCAGCTTGACCCTTTTGCTGTCCCAATCCTGAACTGAGCCAACCTCACCATCCAATTTTCCTTCCTCAACCTCCAAATATCCCTATTCCCTTCCCCTTACCTGCCACCTTGCACCACTTGTCCAGCTGCCATCCTGTTATTAACCTCCCACCATAACCCTTCCTCTGTTATCCTCTCCTCATTGACCTGCCAACCTATTGTGTTCATTCTGTTGACACCCTGATGAGCTCACCCACTTATCTGGCATCTTACTCCCTCGCCCACTTACCGTGCACACGTACTTTCTTTTCGCAGCCTTTCAATGAGGTTTTGGGTTATTTGAGCTCATCTCAGAATACTGTAGCTAATGCTGTAGCAAGGGGACATGATTTGGCTTTCCATGATGATCTTACTTGACAAGGATTAAGCTGAATTGGAGCTATGATCTGTATTTTTGAAGCTTCCAGCATCAGAAGGAGTTAGATATAGTTCCTAGGATGAAAGGGATCAAACGGTATGGGACAAAAGCAAGGACAGGTTTTGAATGATCAGCCGTTGAATGATGGAGCAGGTTCGAAGGGTCATATGCCCTACTATTGTTGCTATTTTATATTTTTATATGGAATTTATGCTCAGAAATGTAAAGCACAGTCCAAAGAGAAGTTGGAAGGCCAGCATTATGATGGTAACTGCTGCCCCTAGAAGATTTAAGCTTTTGATTCTATAATCAGTCACACGCCTTTGGTTATGAAGTAAAGCTGCAGTGGTTCTTCATCACAAAGAGAAGGCTTTGAATATAAGACACAAGTTGCAAAGCAGAATTTTTGCTTTAAATGATAAGAAACTGGGAAATGTTGATATTCAGAAGAATCTGGGTGTTCATGAAAATGCATCACAGGAAGTTAGCATACAGATGCAGAAATGAAAGCAAACAAGGAGTGGCCTGGTAGCTCAGTGGTTAGCAATACAGCCTCATGGCACCAGGGACATGGGTTTGATTCCATGCTTGGGTGACTGTCTGTGTGGAATTTACACATTCTCCTTGTGTGTGTGGGTTTCCGCTAGGTGCTCTGGTCTCTTCCTACAGTCTGAACTTGTGCAGGTTCGGTGGGATTGGCCATGCTAAATTGCCCATGGTGTCCAGGGATGTGCAGGCCAGGTGTGTTAGCCATGGGAAATGTGGGATTATAGAGATAGATCATAGAACATAGAACAGTACAGCACAGAACAGGCCCTTCAGCCCACAATGTTGTGCCGACCATTGATCCTCATGTATGCACCCTCAAATTTCTGTGACCATATACATGTCCAGCAGTCTCTTAAATGACCCCAATGACCTTGCTTCCACAACTGCTGCTGGCAACGCATTCCATGCTCTCGCAACTCTCTGCAGAAAGAACCTGCCTCTGACATCCCCTCTGTACTTTCCACCAACCAGCTTAAAACTATGACCCCTCGTGCTAGCCATTTCTGCCCTGGGAAATAGTCTCTGGCTATCAACTCTATCTATGCCTCTCATTATCTTGTATACCTCAATTAGGTCCCCTCTCCTCCTCCTTTTCTCCAATGAAAAGAGACCGAGCTCAGTCAACCTCTCTTCATAAGATAAGCCCTCCAGTCCAGGCAGCATCCTGGTAAACCTCCTCTGAACCCTCTCCAAAGCATCCACATCTTTCCTATAATAGAGCGACCAGAACTGGACGCAGTATTCCAAGTGCGGTCTAACCAAAGTTTTATAGAGCTGCAACAAGATCTCACGACTCTTAAACTCAATCCCCCTGTTAATGAAAGCCAAAACACCATATGCTTTCTTAACAAACCTGTCCACTTGGGTGGCCATTTTAAGGGATCTATGTATCTGCACACCAAGATCCCTCTGTTCCTCCACTCTGCCAAGAATCCTATCCTTAATCCTGTACTCAGCTTTCAAATTCGACCTTCCAAAATGCATCACCTCGCATTTATCCAGGTTGAGCTCCATCTGCCACCTGTCAGCCCATCTCTGCATCCTGTCAATGTCCTGCTGCAGCCTACAACAGCCCTCTACACTGTCAACGACACCTCCGACCTTTGTGTCGTCTGCAAACTTGCTGACCCATCCTTCAATCCCCTCATCCAAGTCATTAATAAAAATTACAAACAGTAGAGGCCCAAGGACAGAGCCCTGTGGAACCCCACTCACCACTGACTTCCAGGCAGAATATTTTCCTTCTACTACCACTCGCTGTCTTCTGTTGGCCAGCCAATTCTGTATCCAAGCAGCTAAGTTCCCCTGTATTCCATTCCTCCTGACCTTCTGAATGACCCTACCATGGGGAACCTTATCAAATGCCTTACTGAAGTCCATATACACCACATCCACAGCTCGACCCTCATCAACTTTTCTCGTCACATCCTCAAAAAACTCGATAAGGTTTGTAAGGCATGACCTACCCCTCACAAAGCCGTGTTGACTGTATTTGATCAAGCCATGCTCTTGCAGATGGTCATAAATCTTATCCCTCAGAATCCTTTCTAACACCTTGCAGACGACAGACGTGAGACTTACTGGTCTATAATTGCCGGGGATTTCCCTATTTCCTTTCTTGAAGAGAGGAATTACATTTGCCTCTCTCCAGTCCTCAGGTACGACTCCAGTGGAGAGCAAGGATGCAAAGATCTTCGCAAGTGGCGAAGCAATTGCATTTCTCGCTTCCCAAAGCAGCCGAGGACAAATTTGGTCCGGGCCTGGCGACTTGTTAATCTTAATGTTTGACAAAATTTTCAGCACATCAGCTTCCTCTATCTCTATCCATTCCAGCATGCACACCTGCTCTTCAAAGGTTTCATTCACTACAAAGTTCGTTTCTTTTGTAAAGACAGAAGCAAAAAACTCATTTAGGGCTTCCCCTACCTCCTCAGGCTCCACACACAAGTTCCCTATGCTGTCCCTGATTGGCCCTACTCTTTCTTTGATCATTCTCTTATTCCTCACATAAGTGTAAAATGCCTTTGTGTTTTCCCGGATTCCTTCTGCCAAGCCTTTCTCGTGCCCCCTCCTGGCTCTCCTCAGACCATTTTTGAGCTCCTTCCTTGTCTGCATGTAATCCTCTCTAGCTGAACTTGACCCTAGCTTCCTCCACCTTATGTAAGCTACCTTCTTCCTTTTCACAAGAAGCTCCACCGCTCTCGTCATCCAAGGTTCCTTTATCTTACCCCTTCTTGCCTGTCTCAGAGGGACATATTTACTCATCACTCGCAACAACTGTTCCTTAAACAGTCTCCACATGTCTATAGTTCCCTTACCATGGAACAACTGCTCCCAGTCCATGCTTCCTAACTCATGTCTAATCGCATCATAGTTTCCTCTTCCCCAATTAAATATCCTCCCATTTTGCCTAATCCTCTCCTTCTCCATAGCTATGTAGAATGTGAGGCAGTTATGGTCACTATCACCAAAATGCTCTCCCACCACAAGATCTGATACCTGCCCCGGCTCGTTTCCGAGCACCAAGTCTAGAATGGCCTCTCCCCTCATCGGCCTGTCAACGTACTGCGTTAGGAAACCCTCCTGAACACACCTTACAAAAACAGCTCCATTCAAATCTTCTGCTCGAAGGAGGTTCCAATCAATATTAGGAAAGTTAAAGTCACCCATTACAACAACCCTACTGCGTCCACACTTTTCCAAAATCTGTCGACCTATGCTTTCTTCAATCTCCCTGCTGCTATTGGGGGGCCTGTAGTAAACCCCTAACGAGGTGACTACTCCCTTGCTGTTCCTAATTTCCACCCACACTGACTCGGTAGGCAGATCTTCCTCGACAATGGAAGCTTCTGCAGCTGTGATACCCTCTCTGATTAGTAGTGCTACACCCCCTCCTCTTTTTCCCCCCTCCCTATTCTTTTTAAATGTTCTAAACCCTGGAACATCCAGCAACCATTCCTGCCCATGAGAAACCCATGTCTCTGTTTTGGCCACAACATCATAGCACCAGGTACTGATCCATGCTCTAAGTTCATCACTTTTATTCCTGATACTCCTTGCATTAAAGCAAACACACTTTAACTGATCCCTTGGTTCCTTCCCAGGAAAATCCTTCCCACTAGCTGGTCTACCTCTTGCTACTGCCTCACCTGCATCAACGCTCACCTCCGGTATACAGCTCAGGTTCCCACCCCCCTGCAATACTAGTTTAAACCATCTCAAACTACTCGAGCAAACCTTCCACCCAGGACATTGGTCCCCTTCCAGTTCAGATGCAACCCGTCCTTCTTGTACAGGTCCCACCTTCCCCAGAAGGCATCCCAATTATCTACATATCTGAAGCCCTCCCTCCTACACCAGCTGCGTAGCCACGTGTTCAGCTGCGCCCGCTCCCTGTTCCTCACCTCGCTATCTCGTGGCACCGGTAGTAAACCAGAGAACACTACTCTGTTCGTCCTGCTCTGCAGCTTCCATCCTAACTCCCTGAAATCACTTTTTATATCCTCAATCCTATTTCTGGCTATATCATTAGTGCCAATATGTAACACGATTTCTGGCTGTTCGCCCTCCCCTTTTAGAACCTTATACACCCGATCGGAGACGTCCCGGACCCTGGCACCAGGGAGGCAACATACCTTCCGGGAATCCCGATCTTGACCACAAAATCTCCTGTCGATTCCCCTAAGTATCAAGTCCCCTACCACGAGTACTTTTCTATTCTGCCCCCTTCCCTTCTTTGCCAGAGTGGGACAACAGGTCTGTGTGAGATGCTCTTTGAAGGGTCAGTGCAGATACAATGGGCCCAATGGTCTCTTTCTGCACAATGGGGATTCCATGATACTTGACTGCTCTGTGAGTGATTTAGAGTATAAGAGTCAAGGTTATTTTGTTTTTTATACAGTAGGTGTTGGGTTTCACTGGTTGGGTCAACATTTAGTGCCAGTCTTTACTTCATCCAGGCTTGGGTAATAAATAATGGCCCAGACACCAAAGTCCACATTCTCAAAACAAAACTCTCACTATAATTAGATGGAATCTTGGGCAAACCATACCCAGAGTACAGCGTATATTTTTTTGTCTTCAAACCTGAAAAAGAATGCAAAACCCAAAAGAACTGCAGAAGCTGTAAATCAGAAACAAAAGCAGAAAAAGCTGGAAAAGCTCAACAGGTCTGGCAGCATCTGTGAGGAGAACTCAGAGTTAACATTTTGGGTCCAGGGAACCTTACTCAAAACATTCTGAAAAGGAATACACTTACTTACAGAAAAGAAGATTCACTTCACTGATTTCCAGCTGAGGATGATAGTCATTCAACGGTAACTCAAAGGTGCTCATTCATAGCTATTTTTCCTCTGTTGTGTTGGTTTATACCTTTAGCACTGATTAATACCAACAGATGACAACTTGCTGAGACAAACTCCAGGCTGCATCTCAATGAGTGCATATTTAAAAACATGAGAATTAGCATAGTCATTTCATAGTAATTCTTTGCAGTTATTTGTTATCTTGAAGGAATCTCCATGTTGAGAGGTTTTCCATTTAATCTCAGCTACACTACCTTCCATTTGTTTCAGGCCACTGGATTACAGTGCCTGAATAAATCCAATTCGGTATTTATTAGACAGGGTTGCACAATTTTTGCTAACGTTTCAGGGATATGTTCAGCGATGTCTGTTTTTTTTTCAAAAGCAGGGAACATTTGCATTTATATAGTACATTTCATGACCTCAGGACATTTCAAAAAACCTTACAGCCAAAACACAGTCAACATTGCACAGCAGTAGCCAGCTTCCATATGGCAAATCTCACAAAGAGCAAATGAACATCATCTAGAAAATACCTTGCAAGAACTGTGACAAACACTACATTGGACAAACTGGCAGAAAGCTAGCCACCAGGATACATGAACATCAACTAGCCACAAAACGACATGACCCACTATCACTCGTATCCTTACACAAAGATGAGGAAGGACACCACTTTGATTGGGACAACACATCCATCCTAGGACAAGCCAAACAGAGACACGCATGAGAATTCCTAGAAGCATGGCATTCCAACCGGAACTCCATCAACAAACACATTGATTTGGAGCCAATCTACCATCCCCTGAGAAAAAGAACAGGAAATGACATCACCAACACAGGAAATGACATCACCAACCCAAGGCAACCTAACCAGATAAATAGAAAGCGGGACATAACACCAGTGCTTCACTGGAGGCTCATTGTTGATGTTACCTGGAATGGTGACAAAACATCTGGGAACAAACCTTACAGCTCAGTGAACCAGCTTACATCTGGAACACAATAAAGACCCACTCTCTTGTGGACTGAGAGGACGAGAGTGCTGTCTTGGAGGTGAAAGGAGGACGTCGGGTTGGCTGTGCACCCTTGCAACCAGTGGATCTTAATGCTGGCTTCGGCCTAACGCTGGTTCAGGGGAGCAGCCAACCTGCAACGATGGCTGCGGCAAGTGCTCGTGCCCCAGGTCAGGGGGTCCGGAACACCATCCGTGTTTCTGTAAAGAAGGTGGATGAAGGTGCACCTGTGGACCGCACCTTCTTCGTGAAGAGGGTCCTGTTGGACTGTTGTGGGTTTGCTGCTGCGGACATTTACTGCCTGTAGGATTTCCCCGGAGGAGGTTTTTACGATGTGACCTTCCGGAGTGCCAAGCTTTGCGAGCGCTTCCTGGAGGTTTTCAAGGAGAAAGGAGGTGAGGGCCCCCTCTCTGTATTGACCGCTGTCCCACTGTTTGTGATGCCAGCACAGAGGAGCCGTATGGCGACTGTACACATGTACAACCCGCATGTGCCAGCAGTTGATGTCCTGACCTTCCGAGGAAGGTATGTGAAGGTGGAAGGGGACCTAACTGACATGGTGGACCCCTTTGGCATCTGGACGAGTAAGAGGCAGGTCAAGGTGACGCTGAGGATGGGCGCAGACGGGAATGTCACACACCCACCGTCCAGCTTCGCGATCGGCGGGAGCAGGGGCTACCTGACCTATGCAGGGCAACCTAAAGTCTGCCATGCCTGTGGTAGGTCCGGTCACATGGCGGCCGACTGCAAAGTCACCATCTGCAGGAGCTGCAGGGAGGAGGGACACCTTGCAAAGGATTGCCCACGAGAGAGAAGCTGCAACCTTTGCGGGGAAGCGGGCCACTTCTATAGGGCATGCCCGCGGCGGGGTACCACCTACGCCCAGGTCGCCGGCAGGGGAAATGCGGGCCCAGCCCCCCCGGAGGAGAGGAAGGCACCAGGGCCCAGCAAGGACCCCACTAACGTGCAGGAGGGCCAGGCCGTGCAGGAGGGCCCAGCCCTGCAGGATGGGCCCGAGGCCAGAGAAGCACCCCTGCAGGCTCTGATCCCCCCCGACAACCCGGAGCCAATGGAGGCGGCGACAGGCGACCCAGGGGGGTGGACAACAGTCCGGAAAGCGAGGAGGAAGGTGCGTCGACGAGCCCAGGAACCGCAACAATCAGGAGGGAAGAGGCAGCTACAGGGGGGCTATAAGAGCTCCTCTGAGGAGGAGGATTCGGAGAGGGCCCACCCGAAGCAGAAGTTAAAGGTCTCGAGGGGGAAGGAAAGCAGCACCCAGCTTCCAGGTGACGGGAGGCGTCCTGAGGCTCACTCCGACACCCAGTCAAGTGCCGCTGGAGCACTGGAGGGCCCCCCGGAACTTCCAGGCGGGAAGGAGGAAACAGCACGTCCCCAGCCTGATCCGGAGCCGGACCCTCCTGCCTCCGCACCCCTGACGGGGGGATGCCACCCGGAAGGCAGCACAGACGGTTTCCTGAGCCCAGAGAGCGTCCAGCAGTTAGCCCGGGCAATGGGCATGAAGGGACAGATGGAGGGGCTGGACCTTGGACCTGGGGAGGGTACTGCGGTCACTGCCCACAATGGGGGTACGAGTTGCTAGCATTAATGTGCGCAGCGTCAAATCAACCGCGAGATGTGTGTCCACGTTGGCCTACCTGACCACCATCAAGGCGGACCTCCTGTTTCTGCAGGAGTGTGGGATACCGCACCTCGGCAGGTACGGGAAATGGTCCGGCGCCTGGACCTGTGGGCCTTCGATCTGGTCGGGGGGTAACGACTGTCGCTCCTCGGGCCTGGCTATTCTGCTGCGGGGGCACAACTTCACCATCTCTCAAGTTCAGGAGGTGGTGGGGGGGCGCCTCCTAGTGGCTGACATCACCTACAGGAATGCTCCCCTGAGGCTGATCAACGTGTACGCCCCAGTGGTACGGAGTGAGCGGTTGGACGTCCTGCAGCGGCTTCCACCCCTGCTGGCTACGTCCAGGCCGGTCATCCTAGGCAGAGACTTCAACTGCATCATTGATGCAGATGGAAGATCCGGCGTGGGGACAGCGGGTGGGGGGATTCAACTGGACGTCACGTCCAGATTCCTGATGGGCACGGTGAAGGACGCCAAGCTGCTCGACGTCTTCAGCACCCCTGCAGACGGAGCGCAGCAGAGGTACACCTGGTCGCGGCCAGACGGGTCTATCCGCTCAAGGATAGACTTCCTGTTTGTGTCACGGACGTTCTCGGTCAGATCCACTGGTGTCGAGCCGGTGTTCTTCTCTGACCACTGCCTCCTGTTGGCCGACTGTCACTTACAGGACGACCAGCCGGCCGGCAAGGGGACGTGGAAGCTCAACCCGACTCTGTTGACCCCAGAGAACGTCGAGGAGCTTAAGAGGGAGTACACCGGTTGGAGAACCGTGAAACCCCTCTTTGAGTCTCCAGGCGACTGGTGGGAGACGGTGAAGGAGAACATCAAGAGGTTCTTTGTCCTCAAGGGTGTTCAGAAGGCAAGAGAGAGGCGGGGAAAGCTGTCGCGACTCCAGAAAAGGGTGCAGAACCTGCTCCTTCTGCAGTTGATGGGGGTCGATGTCACGGAGGACCTCCGCGAGGTGAGGGGCCAGCAAGCCTCGCTCTTCGCCGCGGAGGCCTCCAGGATAATCTTCCGGTCCAGTGTCCGCTCCGTGGAGCAGGACGAGACGTGCTCGCGTTTCTTCTTTCAGAAGGTGCACAAAGAGAGCTCTGTGCTTAGCCGGCTGAAGGAGGACGACGGCTCGGTGACGTCGTCTCGGCCCGACGTTTTGAGGATCAGCAGATCCTTCTATGCCGGACTGTACGACACGAAGCCCACGGACAGCACGGCCTCCGAGTCGTTCCTGTCGTCTATCACGGAGGTCTTAGACGACGGCACGAGGGAGTGGCTGGACCGGCCGATATCCCTGGACGAGCTGGCCAGAGCCCTCAAGTCCTTGCAGAGGAATAGGACTCCCGGAAGTGATGGCTTACCGGTCGAGCTGTATTCTGCTCTGTGGGGCCTGGTCGGCCAGGACCTGCTGGAGGTGTACGATAGTGCGCTTCGGGCAGGGGAAATGTGCAAGTCCATGAGGAAGGGCATCATCACCCTCATTTACAAGAGGAAGGGGGAGAGGGAAGAAATTAAGAATTGGCGTCCCATTTCACTTTTGAACGTGGACTACAAAATCCTGGCCAAGGTCATTGCCAACTGGGTCAGGTCTGTCCTGGAGTCGGTGATTCACCCTGACCAAACCTGTGCTGTGCCGGGCAGGAAGATCGCTGAGAGCCTCGCGCTGATCAGGGATACGATCGCCTACGTACAGGACAGGCGGGTGGACACCTGCCTCGTCAGCCTGGACCAGGAGAAGGCCTTCGACAGGGTCTCTCATGCTTACATGAGGGACGTCCTCTCCAAATTGGGGTTCGGGGAGGGCATCCGCAATTGGATCCGGCTGCTCTACGCCAACATCGTTAGCGCAGTCTCGATCAACGGGTGGGAATCAGACAGTTTTCCTGTTAGATCTGGAGTCAGGCAGGGCTGCCCGCTCTCTCCTGCCTTGTTCGTGTGCTGTGTGGAGCCCTTCGCCGCCTCCATCAGGAAGGACGTGAGCCTGAGGGGCGTGACTATCCCAGGCAGCGGAGGCCTTCAGGTCAAGACCTCCCTGTACATGGATGATGTCGCCGTCTTCTGCACCGATCGTCGGTCGGTGAGTAGGCTGTTGGACATCTGCGGCCAGTTTGAACTGGCCTCGGGTGCCAAAGTCAATAGGGGTAAGAGCGAGGTCATGTTCTTCGGGAACTGGGACGACCGCTCCTTCATCCCCTTCACCGTCAGGACAGACTACCTGAAGGTGCTGGGTGTTTGGTTTGGTGGAGCTGGGGCATGCACTAAGACTTGGGAGGAGCGTATCTCCAAATTTAAGCAGAAGCTGGGCAGGTGGACGCTCCGGTCCCTCTCCATCGCGGGTAAGAACCTGGTCGTCAGGTGCGAGGGGCTTTCGGTACTGTTGTATGTGGCGCAGGCCTGGCCTATTACCTGGACCTGCGCCGCTGCGGTCACCCGGGCCATCTTCCACTTCATTTGGGGGTCGAGGATGGACCGGGTCCGCAGAGATACCATGTACAAAGACCTGGGAAATGGGGGAAAGGGCGTACCGAACGCCACCCTCGCCCTGACGGCTACCTTTGTGTGTGGCTGCATCAAGCTGTGCGTAGATCCTCAGTACGCAAACACCATGTGTCACTACTTACTGAGGTTCTACCTGTCCCCGGTGTTGCGAAGGATGGGCCTGGCCTCGTTGCCGCGGAACGCTCCGAGTAGTTGGACCGTTCCGTACCACTTGTCCTTCGTGGAGAAATTTTTGAAAGGAAACACCTTTGACCACAAGGCCGTCAGGCAGTGGTCAGCACGTAGTATCCTCGAGACCCTTCGGGAAAAGGAGAGGGTGGATCCCGTCGTGTGGTTCCCCACGCAGACTGCCAAAGTCGTTTGGCAGAATGCCTCATCGCCAGAACTTTCAAACAAGCACAAGGACATTGCTTGGCTGGCGGTGAGAGGGGCTCTGCCAGTGAGATCCTTTATGCATGCCCGGAATCTCTGCGCCACCGCACGCTGCCCTCGAGGTGGCTGCGGGGGGGACGAGACTGTCGATCACCTCCTACTGGAGTGTGCCTATGCGCAGGAGGTCTGGAGGGGGATGCAGTGGTATTTGTCGAGGTTCGTCCCGAGCAGCTCCGTGACGCGGGACTCCGTGCTCTACGGGCTGTTTCCGGGGACGCACACCGAGACCAACATCAACTGCGCCTGGAGGACCATCAATGCGGTGAAAGACGCTCTTTGGTCTGCCCGCAACTTGCTGGTCTGCCAGCTGAAAGAACTGACCCCGACCGAGTGTTGCAGACTGGCGCACTCCAAGGTCCAGGGCTACGTGCTGAGGGACGCGCTAAAGCTTGGGGCAGCCGCCGCCAAGGCGCGGTGGGGAAAGACCACTGTATGAGCCCCCTCATCCAGAAAAGGGAAAAGAATCCTATCTGGTAACTGGGCCCAACTGGCGCCTTCCCCAACTGGGCAGGGGGCCAACTGGGACTGTGCGGGCTGACGACTGCCGGGGCGGTTTCTTTGCTTTGTTTCTTTTTTCTCTGTTTTTTTTTTCCCTTTAGTTGGTGTACGTACCCCCGGGTAACCCGGAGTGGCTTGCATGACTGGGTAGGTGTATAAATGTTTTATTTTTTGTACATTCTATGAATAAAGTATATTTTTTCAAATAAAAAAAAAAGGTGACAAAACATCTGGGAACAAACCTTACAGCTCAGTGAACCAGCTTACATCTGGAACACAATAAAGACCCACTCTCTTGTGGACAGAGAGGAGGAGAGCACTGTCTTGGAGGTGAAAGGAGGACGTCGGGTTGGCTGTGCACCCTTGCAACCAGTGGATCTTAATGCTGGCTTCGGCCTAACGCTGGCTCAGGGGAGCAGCCAACCTGCAACGATGGCTGCGGCAAGTGCTCGTGCCCCAGGTCAGGGGGTCCGGAACACCATCCATGTTTCTGTAAAGAAGGTGGATGAAGGTGCACCTGTGGACCGCACCTTCTTCGTGAAGAGGGTCCTGTTGGACTGTTGTGGGTTCGCTGCTGCGGACATTTACTGCCTGCAGGATTTCCCCGGAGGAGGTTTTTACGACGTGACCTTCCGGAGTGCCAAGCTTTGCGAGCGTTTCCTGGAGGTTTTCAAGGAGAAAGGAGGTGAGGGCCCCCTCTCTGTATTGACCGCTGTCCCACTGTTTGTGATGCCAGCGCAGAGGAGCCGTATGGTGACTGTACACATGTACAACCCGCATGTGCCAGCAGTTGATGTCCTGACCTTCCTCGGAAGGTATGTGAAGGTGGAAGGGGACCTAACTGACATGGTGGACCCCTTTGGCATCTGGACGAGTAAGAGGCAGGTCAAGGTGACGCTGAGGATGGGCGCAGACGGGAATGTCGCACACCCACCATCCAGCTTCGCGATCGGCGGGAGCAGGGGCTACCTGACCTATGCAGGGCAACCTAAAGTCTGCCATGCCTGTGGTAGGTCAGGTCACATGGCGGCCGACTGCAAAGCCACCATCTGCAGGGAGGAGGGACACCTTGCAAAGGATTGCCCACGAGTGAGAAGCCGCAACTTTTGCGGGGAAGCGGGCCACAACTATAGGGCATGCCCGCAGTAGGGTGCCACCTATGCCCAGGTCGCCGGCAGGGGAAATGTGGGGCCAGCCCCCCCGGAGGAGAGGAAGGCACAAGGGCCCAGCAAGGACCCCACTAATGTGCAGGAGGGCCAGGCCGTGCAGGATGGGCCCGATAGCAGCAAAGCACCCCTGCAGGCTCTGATCCCCCCCGACAACCCGGAGCCAATGGAGGCGGCGACAGGCGACCCAGGGGAGTGGACAACAGTCCAGAAAGCGAGGAGGAAGGTGTGTCGACGGGCCCAGGAACCGCAACAATCAGGCGGGAAGAGGCAGCTACAGGGGGGCTATAAGAGCTCCTCTGACGAGGAGGATTCGGAGAGGGCCCACCCGAAGCAGAAGTTAAAGGTCTCGAGGGGGAAGGAAAGCAGCACCCCGCTTCCAGGTGACGGGAGGCGTCCTGAGGCTCACTCCGACACCCAGTCAAGTGCCGCTGGAGCACTGGAGGGCCCCCCAGAACTTCCAGGCGGGAAGGAGGAAACAGCGCGTCCCCAGCCTGACCCGGAGCCAGACCCTCCTGCCTCCGCACCCCTGACGGGGGAATGCCACCCGGAAGGCAGCACGGACGGTTTCCTGAGCCCGGAGAGCATCCAGCAGTTAGCCCGGGCAATAGGCATGAAGGGACCAATGGAGGGGCTGGACCTTGGACTTGGGGAGGGTACTGCGGTCACTGCCCACAATGGGGGTACGAATTGCGAGCATTAATGTGCGCAGCGTCAAGTCAACCGCGAGATGTGTGTCCACGTTGGCCTACCTGACCACCGTCAAGGCGGACCTCCTGATTCTGCAGGAGTGCGGGATACCGCACCTCGGCAGGTACGGGAAATGGTCTGGCGCCTGGACCTGTGGGCCTTCGATCTGGTCGGGGGGTAACGACTGTCACTCCTCGGGCCTGGCTATTCTGCTGCGGGGGCGCAACTTCACCATCTCTCAAGTTCAGGAGGTGGTGGGGGGGCGCCTCCTAGTGGCTGACATCACCTACAGGAATGCTCCCCTGAGGCTGATCAACGTGTACGCCCCAGCGGTACGGAGTGAGCGGTTGGCCGTCCTGCAGCGGCTTCCACCTCTGCTGGCTACGTCCAGGCCGGTCATCCTAGGCAGAGACTTCAACTGCATCATCGATGCAGATGGAAGATCCGGCGTGGGGACAGCGGGCGGGGGGATTCAACTGGACGTCACGTCCAGATTCCTGATGGGCACAGTGAAGGACGCCAAGCTGCTCGACGTCTTCAGCACCCCTGCAGACGGAGCGCAGCAGAGGTACACCTGGTCGCGGCCAGACGGGTCTATTCGCTCAAGGATAGACTTCCTGTTTGTGTCACCGGGCGTTCTCGGTCAGGTCCACTGGCGTCGAGCCGGTGTTCTTCTCTGACCACTGCCTCCTGCTGGCCGACTGTCACTTACAGGACGACCAGCCGGCCGGCAAGGGGACGTGGAAGCTCAACACGACTCTGTTGACCCCAGAGAACGTCGAGGAGCTTAAGAGGGAGTACGCCGGTTGGAGAACCGTGAAACCCCTCTTTGAGTCTCCGGGCGACTGGTGGGAGACGGTGAAGGAGAACATCAAGAGGTCCTTTGTCCTCAAGGGTGTTCGGAAGGCAAGAGAGAGGCGGGGAAAGCTGTCGCGACTCCAGAAAAGGGTGCAGAACCTGCTCCTTCTGCAGTTGATAGGGGTCGATGTCACGGAGGACCTCCGCGAGGTGCGGGGCCAGCAAGCCTCGCTCTTCGCCGCGGAGGCCTCCCAGATAATCTTCCGGTCCAGCGTCCGCTCCGTGGAGCAGGACGAGACATGTTCGCGTTTCTTCTTTCAGAAGGTGCACAAAGAGAGCTCTGTGCTTAGCCGGCTGAAGAAGGATGACGGCTCGGTGACATCGTCTCGGCCCGACATTTTGAGAATCAGCACATCCTTCTATGCCAAACTGTACGACACGAAGCCCATGGACAGCACGGCCTCCGAGTCATTCCTGTCGTCTATGACGGAGGTCTTAGTTGACGGCACGAGGGAGTGGCTGGACCGGCCGATATCCCTGGACAAGCTGACCAGAGCCCTCAAGTCCTTGGAGAGGAATAGGACTCCCGGAAGCGACGGCTTATCGGTCGAGCTGTATTCCGCGCTGTGGGGCCTGGTCGGCCAGGACCTGCTGGAGGTGTACGATAGTGCGCTTCGGGCAGGGGAAATGTGCAAGTCCATGAGGAAGGGCATCATCACCCTCATTTACAAGAGGAAGGGGGAGAGGGAAGAAATTAAGAATTGGCGTCCCATTTCACTTTTGAACGTGGACTACAAAATCCTGGCCAAGGTCATAGCCAACCGGGTCAGGTCTGTCCTGAAGTCGGTGATTCACCCTGACCAAACCTGTGCTGTGCCGGGCAGGAAGATCGCTGAGAGCCTCGCGCTCATCAGGGATACAATCGCCTACGTACATGACAGGCAGGTGGACACCTGCCTCGTCAGCCTGGACCAGGAGAAGGCCTTCGACAGGGTCTCTCATGCTTACATGAGGGACGTCCTCTCCAAATTGGGGTTCGGGGAGGGCATCCGCAATTGGATCCGGCTGCTCTACGCCAACATCGTTAGCGAAGTCTCGATCAACGGGTGGGAATCAGACAGTTTTCCTGTTAGATCTGGAGTCAGGCAGGGCTGCCCGCGCTCTCCTGCCTTGTTCGTGTGCTGTGTGGAGCCCTTTGCCGCCTCCATCAGGAAGGACGTGAGCCTGAAGGGCGTGACTATCCCAGGCAGCGGAGGCCTTCAGGTCAAGACCTCCCTGTACATGGACGATGTCGCCATCTTCTGCACCGATCGTCGGTCGGTGAGTAGACTATTGGGCATCTGCGGCCAGTTTGAACTGGCCTCAGGTGCCAAAGTCAATAGGGGTAAGAGCAAGGCCATGTTCTTCTGGAACTGGGACGACTGCTCCTTCATCCCCTTCACCGTCAGGACAGACTACCTGAAGGTGCTGGGTGTTTGGTTTGGTGGAGCTGGGGCGTGCACTAAGACTTGGGAGGAGCGTATCACCAAATTGAAGCAGAAGCTGGGCAGGTGGACACTCCGGTCCCTCTCCATCGCGGGTAAGAACCTGGTTGTCAGGTGTGAGGGGCTTTCGGTACTGTTGTATGTGGCACAGGCCTGGCCTATTCCCTGGACCTGCGCCGCTGCAGTCACCCGGGCCATCTTCCACTTCATTTGGGGGTCGAGGATGGACCGGGTCCGCAGGGACACCATGTACAAAGACCTGGGAAATGGGGGAAAGGGTGTACCGAACGCCACCCTCACCCTGATGGCTACCTTTGTGTGCGGCTGCATCAAGCTGTGCGTAGATCCTCAGTACGCAAACACCAAGTGTCACTACTTACTGAGGTTCGACCTGTCCCCGGTGTTGCGAAGGATGGGCCTGGCCTCGTTGCCGTGGAACGCTCCGAGTAGTTGGACCGTTCCGTACCACCTGTCCTTCGTGGAGAAATTTTTTGAAAGGAAACCCCTTTGACCACAAGGCCATCAGGCAGTGGTCAGCACGTAGTATCCTCGAGACCCTTCGGGAAAAGGAGAGGGTGGATCCCGTCGTGTGGTTCCCCACGCAGACTGCCAAAGTCGTTTGGCAGACTGCCTCATCGCCAGAACTTTCAAACAAGCACAAGGACATTGCTTGGCTGGCGGTGAGAGGGGCTCTGCCAGTGAGATCCTTTATGCATGCCCGGAATCTCTGCGCCACTGCACGCTGCCCTCAAGGTGGCTGCGGGGGGGACGAGACTGTCGATCATCTCCTTCTGG
Source organism: Stegostoma tigrinum (assembly GCF_030684315.1). Taxonomy (NCBI): domain Eukaryota; kingdom Metazoa; phylum Chordata; class Chondrichthyes; order Orectolobiformes; family Stegostomatidae; genus Stegostoma; species Stegostoma tigrinum. The sequence goes on along the minus strand of NC_081372.1, from coordinate 52,641,579 downwards.
AGTGTGCCTATGTGCAGGAGGTCTGGAGGGGGATGCAGTAGTATTCGTCGAGGTTCATCCCGAGCAGCTCCGTGACGCTGGACTCCGTGCTCTACGGGCTGTTTCCGGGGACGCACACCGAGACCAACATCAACTGCGCCTGGAGTACCATCAATGCTGTGAAAGACGCTCTTTGGTCTGCCAGCTGAAAGAACTGACCCTGACCGAGTGTTGCAGACTGGCGCACTCCAAGGTCCAGGACTATGTGCTGAGGGACGCGCTAAAGCTTGGGGCAGCTGCCGCCAAGGCGCGGTGGGGAAAGACCACCGTATGAAACCCCTCGTCCAGAATGGAAAAAAGACCCCTATCTGGGAACTGGGCCCAGCTGGCGCCTTCCCCAACTGGTCAGGGGGCCAACGGGGACTGTGCGGGGTGACGACTGCCGGGGTATTTTCTTTGCTTTGCTTTTTCTTCTTCTTTGTTTTTTTTCCTTTAGTTGGTGTACGTACCCCCTGGGCAACCCGGAGCGGCTTGCATGACTGGGTAGGTGTGTAAATATGTTTTATTTTTTGTACATCTTACGAATAAAGTATATTTTTTCAAATAAAAAAAAAGTTGACGAAACATCTGGGAACAAACCTTCAAGCTCAGTGAACCAGCTTACATCTGGAACAAAATAAAGACCCACTCTCTTGTGGACCGAGAGGAGGAGAGCGCTGTCTTGGAGGTGAAAGGAGGACGTCGGGTTGGCTGTGCACCCTTGCGACCAGTGGATCTTAATGCTGGCTTCGGCCTAACGCTGGCTCAGGGGAGCAGCCAACCTGCAACGATGGCTGCGGCAATTGCTCGTGCCCCAGGTCAGGGGGTCCGGAACACCATCCGTGTTTCTGTAAAGAAGGTGGATGAAGGTGCACCTGTGGACCGCACCTTCTTCGTGAAGAGGGTCCTGTTGGACTGTTGTAGATTCGCTGCTGCGGACATTTACTGCCTGCAGGATTTCCCCGGAGGAGGTTTTTACGACGTGACCTTCCGGAGTGCCAAGCTTTGCGAGCGCTTCCTGGAGGTTTTCAAGGAGAAAGGAGGTGAGGGCCCCCTCTCTGTATTGACCGCTGTCCCACTGTTTGTGATGGCAGCACAGAGGAGCCGTATGGTGACTGTACACATGTACAAACCCGCATGTGCCTGCAGTTGATGTCCTGACCTTCCTCGGAAGGTACGTGAAGGTGGAAGGGGACCTAACTGACATCGTGGACCCCTTTGGCATCTGGACGAGTAAGAGGCAGGTCAAGGTGACGCTGAGGATTGGCGCGGATGGGAGTGTTGTACACCCACCATTCAGCTTCGCGATCGGCCGGAGCAAGGGCTACCTGACCTATGCAGGGCAACCTAAAGTCTGCCATGCCTGTGGTAGGTCAGGTCACATGGCGGGCGACTGCAAAGCCACCATCTGCAGGGAGGAGGGACACCTTGCAAAGGAATGCCCAAAAGAAAAAAACTGCAACCTTTGCGGGGAAGCGGGCCACCTCTATAGGGCATGCCCGCAGCGGGGGACCACCTACGCTCAGGTCGCCGGCAGGGGCAATGAGGGGCCAGCCCCCCCCGGAGGAGAGGGAGTTTAACTGTTAGCTATTACCGAGCTAATAGTGCTGCTACTGAGCGAAAGGTGACAACTGTAATGCAGATATTAATGGCCCTGAATACTTGCCTGAATATCAGCACCTGCCAGCTTCCCTCACCCCTGTCAACCTTACCTACTGTCTAATCACTTCTGTTTGAAAATTGTGGATTTAAAACTGCATCAAGGACCGCAAATCTTGTTGAATTGCAGAAAATGCAGGGCAGTTAAGGTTAAATGTTCACGTTCATGCTCACAGCTCTGTTTGTTGTGAAATTAAACTAACATCTTTTTTCCAAATATGTTTGAGCTTGTGGAGAAGCAGATTTGTAAATTGGAACAGCTCACAGATTTTCTATTCACCTGCAGGACCTATTCTGTGGTATACAAAGTTAAGGAAGTAGGAGCCTTTATCTCAAGTGTTCACCTTTATCTTTCAGCCCTCTATGAATTGCTCTGGCCTCCATTCTTGTGCATGGAACTTGCTTTGCGGCTCTGTTATTTCAACAACTCATCGTTGTAACTCCTCATCTGGAAAGCTGATTCTGATATTCTGTTCCTCGGAAAGACATCACTTGTTTAATGGATTTACTCCAAATTATGAGGTACTGAAAATGTATTTGTCCATCATGCATGCACTTACAGATCTCAGTTTGTAGAACTGAGATTCTGATTCTGCTGACTCGCATCACACATTTCCTGTGCAATGAACTTTCTACTCCAACTTAAAAAACAGCCTCCAGTTTCTGCAGAATTAGATGTTGCCTAACCATGATAGTCTGTAATTAAAGGCACTTCCATAGAAATACAATGGATACTCCAGTGGTCTTGTGACATTTAGTTCAATTCTGCACTGTACATGGTCGTTCCCTTGAGCTCAGGTACAATGCAAGATGAGTAGCAGAAACTAATGCATTTTATTAACTTTTGGACGATGTTCTGTTAACTCAATTTACTCTTCCTGCACAAAACACCATGTGTTAGTCTGCAAGCATATACTTTACTTTGGACAGAATAACAAAAGCAAAGTATTTCCAAAGCTAGCGATCTGCAGTGAAAAGGGAAAGTGCTGGAGGAAGTAGGCAGGTCTGGCAGCTTTGGTGGAGAGAGAAACAGAGTAAATGGCCCAGATATTCCGATAAATGGCACAGTCAGATTGCCATTCCTCTTGTAATTTTCCTTCACATTCGTAGTGAGATCCGCATTACCAGCCAAGAAGTTTCATTCTGGCTGATTCAGAAATGTTGAATGGAGATTAAACCAACACAGTTTGCCCATGGTGCAGAGTAGTTTGATTAAGTCAAAACATACCCCTTTTCGAGCAGTCAGTACGCCATGATGTGAGATTTAAATGTCCAGCTGCAGAGCCACACACTTTGACAGCTTCTATGGAAAAGATAAGTATATGTGGTCAGTGTGGGGTTAGGTTAGCAGTCAGTTAAGTGGGTTAGGTGCCAGGTGGATGAAATGCCAGGTAAGTGATATAGTGCTTAAGATAAGTAAGGGAGTGGGTGGGACCAGCAGGACGAGATGGTGGGTGGTGTTGAAGGTATTGATTTGGGTCTACTTAAATTATAGAAAGGCCACCAGATCGGCAGAAATTCAAATGAGAAAATGTTTACTATATATCCTTACAGCTACAGTTGGACCAAGACAGCCCTCCCAACTCCCACCTCCAGGTCATCTGACCTGCTGTCTTAAAGGGACGGCATGCACACCCAAATACATGGGCAACAAGGCAAATGACAGGGTTGATGCCAATGGGTTGGGGTTGGGGTTTGGCATTGTGCCAGCAAACAGGAGCAGAGGGCTAGGGTTGTAGGGACTTTTGGGCAATGGGGGTGGACGACATGGGGGCTCAGGGGAGGGAGAATTGAGTTAGTTGTCAGGTGGGGGAGTGGCCAGCAGCAAGGGGTGTGTCAGGGCAGATGAGGGATGTTTATTGACCAGTGAGTGGTGTGGCGTTGGGACTGGCTGATGAAGTGTCTCGAGGCTGGTGAGGGTGATGTGATGTCAGGGCCAGTGAGATTTAAGATGGTTAGAATCAGGATCTCATGAAGTCTGTTGGGAGGGTTGACTAGGTGTTTAATTCTCTAGCCTTTGCTCGCTAATTATTGGCATAACAAAAACAGGACCCTCTGAATTCTCCATTGTTAAGGGTTTCTTAGGCAGATGTTAAGGATTGCCTCAGAATCTTCAATTCCAATTGCAATGCCTGATACTGAGATTCCATAGGACCATTGCTTAGAATTCTACTCTGCATTGTTGGAACAAACATCTAGCCATTGGAATATCTGGGCCAAGATTTCACATCCTAGATGTCACTTCTTCGTCAAGAGGAGCCATGTCAAACTAAAATGTTAACTGTGGGTGAAATTTTCTAATCTTGTCAGTGGACAATCATGAGAAAATTGAGAAAATATGGTATTAATGGAAAAGTTCTATTTTTGGCTTTGGGAAAACATTTTCCAATTTGTCTCTTAAGGTTTAAATGGTGAGTACTGAATATTGCTAATGACAGGTGACAATATTATTTCCATGTATTTGCATCTCATTATTAGCTAATCTTACATCATTTCTTTACGGCTCCCAGTTCTTAGCTCCTTCACTGAAGGGAGTAAAGCAATCAGTGCCAACTGCTTCCATGAAAGTCCCAGCAGTTGCCTAGTGGCACCAGTTTACTACTTGCTTTCTGGGCATTTTTAAATTCACTTGTGGAGTGTGGGCATCACTAGTTATTGCCCATCACTGCTTGCCCTTGAGAAGGTAGTGGTGAGTTGCCTTCTTGAGCAGCTTCAATGCATGCGTGCACCCCATAGATGATGGACAGGCTTTGGGGAGTCAGAAAGTGAGTTACTCACTGCAGTGTTCCTAGCCTCTGACCTGCTTTTGTAGCCACTGTATTTGTACGGTGAGTCCAGTTAAATTTCTGCTTGATGGTAACCCTGAGGATATTGATAAGTGGGGGATTCAGTGATGGTAATGCCATTGAATGTCAAGGGGTAATAGTTAGATTGTCTGTCTATTTTGGTGATGGCCATTACCTAGCATTCATGTGATAAAAGTGTTACTTGCCAATGTTCAGCCCAAGCCACATTAGTTTGATTGTCCAGATCTTGTTGCATTTGGACATAGACTCTCCATCACAATGTCTTTCTTAATCTCTGGAAACTTCCTCTTTCACACTTTTTCCCTGCACATGGGCCTCACAATATCATCAATTTGACACCATTATCAAGACTGTTGGGCATCTCTTTCCCACCTTGAAGACAACACATTAGACAGGGACATATGCTACTGCCAGATTGGCTTTGTGAGCAAAGACATGGCATGTATCTCATGTCCTATGTCCATTTCTGGTGTCTGTTATAGAAAGGATATTATTAAGCTGCACAGGGTTCAGAAGAGGTTTACCAGGATATTGCCAGGTATGGAAGGTTTGAGTCATAAAGAAAGGTTGGATAGGCTGAGACTTCTTTCACTGGAGTGCAGGTAATTGAGAATTGACCTTGCAGAGGTTTATAAAATCATGAGGAGTATAGGCAGGGCTAATGGTAGGTGTCTTTTCCCTAGGATGGGGGATTTCAAGACCGGGAGAATATTTTAAGTTAAAATGAGAGAAATTTTAAAAAGACATAAGGGGCAATTTCTTTTTTACACAGAGGGTGATACAAAATAACTCACCTAGTGCCAGAGATTTATCTACCTTTATGCATTTTAAAACTTAGATCACCTGCTCTTCTGTAATATGGAATCTTTTCAAGAAATAACTGTTTATTCCCCCCCCCGAGTTCTCTCACTTCCATGTCTTTCTGCGTGGTGAACACTGATGAGAAATATTCAATTAGGAACTCACCCATCTCCTATGGTTCTGCACATAGACAGTCTTGTTGGTCTTTAAGAAGCCCTATGGTACAAAAGTGACTTCAGTTTTCAGCATGAGGTACTGAGGGACTTCTGTCTCCATTTTGTAAGCTCATTAATTGCAAAACAGGTTTTCTGAAGAACTGGGAGGGAAATATTATGGGGAGAGAGGGAAAACTCAAAATAATCTCAGTAAGGATTTTAGAAATACAAGTTTCCCTAATATCCTCATCTCACCACAAGAATTGCATCCTATCTTTAAGTGACACTTCCTTAATCCTGTTGAATTAATGCTGGTTGGAAATGTTGAGGCAATATAATGCCAACCACCCTCCTTACAAATAATAATGATCATAACTTTTTACTTTTGCACAAATAAAATGTTCTTATTAACTATGGTATCTTACTGGAGTTTCTCCTGTTCAAGCCTGTTTTATTGTTTTCTTGATTTTTGATCTCACGGAAGAATTTCTGACAAGCTCTGTTAACATTTCAATGATTTTTTTTATTCGTCACAGGTATTTCACAAATCAAAGAGCGAGATTCAAGGAGGACCTCAGGTAAATGAACAGCCATCAGTGTCACACATTGTACTGTAAAGAAATTATTTCCATGCTAATTATTGTGAGGAGTCAATTGTGGATATCTTGACACATTAGTCAATAAAGATGATTTGGACTAATGACAACCCAGGAGTGTTGTAATTTTGTCATATCTTCATTTGTAAGGAACTTCAGACAGTTACTGACCTCTTGAGCAAGGTCACTTTGTCACACTGTGGCAATTTTGATTAAACAGTTAACGGGAAAAGAGGGAATTCTGTAGGATGGTAAGTCACTCGGCAATTTTTCACAAGGTCAGAATGAGCTAATTTGGGTGAACCAAAGTCATCTAGGTACAGTTGCACAACAAAAGACAAATAAATTGCTTTTCACCAACAAATTACAATGGGAATTGTCTTGTCAGTTTCATCTATGCTTCATTAACCATTGCTCCTATGACAAGGACAGGTATGAATCTGTCATGCTGCAAACTGACTTGGAAGCGGAACACCATTGCTCCCAGCACGCACCGTGTAAAATGACACAGGAGAGCATTCTGGGGTCAGCAGCTGTTAAAGAGCAGTTGACTGCCTTAAGTCTATTACACAATAGGACTATAAAGCAGCCAGAGTGTTCAATTACAACACTACATCAGCTAATAAGTTGGTGGGAACAGGGCTCCCAGAAGCCTATCTTTTTCCAACATACTATGCCTATATATACTTAACCAGTGCAAGACTGCACAAGAGACTATTTCAAAAGAGTTTCTACAATATAGCAAAAATAAATCATGACAAACTATGAGAACTTTTAAATAAACAGATTATTTTGCCACTCAATGCAACATGTAGAGTTACTTACCTAAGACATGTATTATTTCTCTGGCAAAATGTAGAGAAGGAGGACAGTTACTTACAGTTGATGTGCATTAAATCACTCCTAGTGATTTACAGCAGTGTTATCATTGTGTGTGATTCTCAGAGGAATTATACAATCATCTCCATTTTGATCAAGAATAATATGTCACTATACTCACCAGACAAGGCTAGAGTCACTGCCTTCTCTTCAGTAGAGACGTTCTGTTCCTTTACATATCCATCCCCTATTAGGATGGTCTTCAGGCTTTGTGCTTCTTTCTGGAAGAAAGGCCTGAAATGCCCCTGCCTGCTACCACACTCTTCCACCTGGCCGAGCTAGTTTTCACTGTGAACAACTTCTCCTTTAACTCCTTTAACTTTCTGTCGGTCAAAGGGGTGGCCATGGTTGCCTGCACTTGTGTCAGTTATGCCTGTCTGTTTATGGGATATATGGCCCATTCCTTGTTCCAATCCTACTCTGACACTAATGCACAACTCTTTCTCCGGTACATTGACTGGGGTTGGGAATATTTATCAATTTTGCTTCTAACTGGCACCCTCTTTTTACACAAAACGCTGTTCCCCTTACATTGGTATTTTTGTGAATGCCATGTTGAGTGATAAGTAAATACCATTCTGCATTTTTTCATCTGCTTTCACTAACTTCTCAGGAGTACAAACATGCTGCTTTAAGCAGCAATCTGTTCTTTCCTGTAAGATGAATAACCAAGATTTTACATTGCCATGGTGGACCATAGCTACCAGCTGAAGAGGTGATTTAAACCATGTTTTTTAGTTGCCTCCGCCTTGTTTGAGTTGGTATTGTAGATTGGTATCTGTATAAGAGTACACAAGTCTTCTGACAACTGTACAAGGTGCTGGTGAGAACACGTGGAATATAGTGAACAGTTTTGGTTCTCTTATTTAAGGAAATATATCATTTCATTGGAGGCAGTACAGAAAAGGTTCAGTAGGATGATCCCTGATATGAAAGGATTGTCTTATGAGCAAATGTTAAGCAGGTTGGAACTTGACTCACTAAGGTTTAGAAGAATGAGAGGTGATCTCATTGAAACACATAGAATTCTTAAGACCATGACAGGTTAAACACTAAGACAATGTCTCCCTCTCATGGGAGAGTATAGAAGCAGAGAGCATAGTCTCAGGATACAGAGATGGCTTTTAAGAATGAAATGAGGAGGAATTTCTTCTCTCAGAGAGTTGAGAGACTTTGGAACTCCTTGCCACAGAGAGCTGCGGGGGCAAACTCCTTGTGTATATTTAAGTTTGACGTGGCTAGATTCTTGATTAGTAGAGGAATCAGGGGCTATGGGGCAAACGTAGGAAAGTTGGCATAAGGAACGTCAAGTCAGCCATGATCCTATTGCATGACAGAACAGGCTTGAGGGGCTGAACAGCCTACTCTTGTTCCTATATTTCCTATTATTAATGCTTTTTATTATTCTTAAACAGTTAACAATTTAATAATGAGTACTACTGACAAAATACACTATTTGTTGAAAGTTTTCATATTAGTAAATGGACTCTGTTTAGTGGGAGCATTGTAACTGACCTTAATGAGAATGACCCAAGTTCCTTTCCCAACCAATTAGCTCTCTCTTCTTATACAAAACACCGTTCCCTTTACATTAGTATTCTTGTGAATGCCTTGATGAGTGATAATTAAGAAAAGTTCTGACAAAATGTGTTTTTTTCCGACAATCCTCACATTCTATACAACCAAATGACGAAAACTAATTGTTGATCGATGAATCAAATTTGCCAAGGCACTAGTGAGAATTCCAAGACTCCTAATAGTTCCATGGAAAAGCTTATGTTAGTCTGACCAGGCAGATATTCTATATTCTACAACTCCCTCATTTTCTATCTCATGCCCTGGAGTAGACTGTAAAACACTAAGCATTGTTTGATAATGTCAGCATCACAGAAACTGTAGTGGCTCAGTGGGCAGCACACATATTGCTGGGCTAGAACATTATTTTTTCACATCCCACTACAGAATCGTATGCACAATAATAATTTGACTTCCGTGTCGCTCAGAGAAATTCCCGCGCTGTTTCCATTAGTACCTCGTAGTTTAGATTGATACCCCAGTTTGCTTGAAATGATTCCTGGTTCCATTTCAAAGAAGAGGAAGAGTATTTTTCCTGATATCCAATGTAGTATTACCCCTTGAACAACACATAAAAGAGATCACCTGGTCAGTTATTCTCTTTGGTTTTGTGGGATTTTTCTGTGCAACAAAAATTACTGTTGTAATTGCCTAGGACATTTCCAACATTCCACCAGTGACTATATTGAAAGGACATCATTGGCTTGTCACATATTTGGGATGCCCTAAAGTAATGTAAAGTCTACATCTAACCCAATAGCACATTAACTCAACACATATCAGCAATTTGAGTTCCACACATCATGGTCCCCCAAGATAATGTTCTTGGAATTATCTCTATAAATCTGTAAATGACATGTTTCTGAAAATGTGCCAATTTGACTCTAAAGGCAATACCTCACTGGACACTGAACAGCACCAGATTAGAATTTGTGTCTGGAAGTTGCTACAGACTATGGTCCAGATCTTCGTGATGATTGAAAGACTTTGCTGAAGTGAAAATGATGGAAGTTGAACATTCACACGTTCTCTCCCTGAACACAATGGCTCCCATTTTCACAGGATCAAAAATGGAGTCAGGTCAGACACTCTACAGGTATATGTTATGGAGCTGGCTGGATGTTTAAATCCACTGAAATGAGATTTTGACAACCTTGTAACATGGAATCCAAAGTGTGCACATTAGGCCTACCAGGAGCAGGTCTGAACCTTAGCGATTCTTCAGGATAGACCAGGGACTCTTTTGGAGAGATAATATACCCTTTAGCTATGGTCTGGGGACGCCTTTATGGGGAGCTAGTTAGGATTTCGTTGGGAGTGTTAAAAGTGTATATGCGTGTGTCTAAAATGTGCATAAACCTACTGGAATTCTCACATTGTCAAAATATGTTAATAGGTATCACATTTGACAAAAAACTGTCAAACTGGCCAAGGCACCTGTCAAAAGTTTTTAAGACAATCATCTGACACAGGCTTCGCTGGCTGGCCAGCATTTATTGCCCATCTCTAATTCTCCATGAGAAGGCAGTGGATAGTGCCTTCTTGAACTGCTGCAATCTATGTGCTGTACGTTCCAAGATTTCGACCCAACAAAAGTGAAGGACCGGCGATATATTTCCAAGTCAGGAATGCTGAGTGGCTTGGAGGGGAATTTGCAAGCAATGGTGTTCCCATGTATCTGCTGCTATTGTCCTTCTAGATGGGTGTTTGAAATCTCCAGGTCATTAAATCTTTGAAAAATAACTTCTGGTAAGCTTTAAAAAGGCTTAAAAGAAATCACATTACCCTGCAGAACTTTTGTTACTTATTCATGCCGCAGGACGGATTTTGTAAGGACCATTCTCAGGTTGGAATGCCGATCATCTTGCTGTTTGATTGACATCCACATGTGAGTTTTGATTCTTTCGTGTGGAACTATGAATTCCAATGTGCCTTGTCCATGGTTGAAATGTTCATTCTTAAAAGAAAGTTTTGAAGTGAAGGAAAGTAAAAGAAATAATTGTATTTTCCTTTTAAGTAGATTTTTTTTCCTCAAATATGGTGAAGTCTACAGTATACTGAACATTCCAGGGTCACAGTCTAAGGACGTGGGGTAGGCCATTTAGGAATTATGTGAGAAGAAATTTCTTTACTCAGAGTGGTGAGTCTGTGGGATTCCCAACCACAGAAAGCAGATAAAGTTCAAACTTTGAATGTTTTCTAGAGGAATTGAATATAGTTCTTAGGGCTGAAGTAAACAAAGGTATGGAGTGAAAGCAGGAACATGGTAGTGAGTAAGATGGTCTGCCATGATTCCATTGAATGGTTAAACAGATTGATTGGGCTGAATTGCCTACTTCAGCTCCTATTTTCCAAGTTTCTAATACAATTACTTAAGACTAGTCCAGAGCTGATGGGTTGCATCGTGGAATATTGAAGGAAGTAGCGACAGAGATAATGGATGCAGTGGCAGTAATCTTCCGAGAATCATTATATTTTGGAAAACTCCCAGAGGAGTGGAAAACTGCCAATGTAACACCCTTATTTAAAAAGAAATTATAAAAAGGCAACTATAGGTTGGTGAGCTTAACATCTGTAGTTGGGAAAATGTTGAAGCTGATTATAAAGGATGCTAATGTCAGATCATTTAGAATTTCTCCAATAATCATACAAAATCAGTGTGGCTTCATGAAGGGGAAATCTTGCCTGAAAAATTTATTGGAATTCTTTGAGTCGATAACAAGCAGGGTAGATTGCAGGAGGAACTGGCAGGGGGCATTTTCAGGATGGCAACCTGTAACTAATGGTGTGCTGCAGGGTCATTGATGGAGCCAGTTATTTACAATTAACACGGATGACTGAGATGATGGAAGTAAATCTGCAATTGCCAAGTTTGCAGATGGCAAAAAAAAAGATAGGTGAGAAGGCAAGTGTTGAGGATGTCTCAAGGAATCTGCAGAGGGATTTGGACAGTCTGCACGAGTGGGCAAAATTATGGCAGCTTCAATACGATGTCAGAAAATGTGAGTTTATACATTTTGTCAGGATGAATGGTGGAGCTGAATGCTATTTAAATGGTGAATGATTGCAGAGAGCTATGGCATATAGAGGTATAGTGGTCCTTGAAGCTAAATCACAAAACACTTGGCAGACACGTTAGCAGGTAATAGGGAAGGCAAATGGAATGTTGGTCTTTGTTTCAAAGAGAATGAAGTATAATAGTAGAGAAGTCTTGCTAAAATTATACAAGACACTAGTCGGACTGCATCTAGCATACTGTGAACAGTTTTCGTTCCCTTATCCAAGGAAAATTTATTGGCTTTGGAGGCAGTTTAGAGATTCTTGAGTAGCTCGATCCCTGACATTGAGGGATTTTCATACAAGGAATGGTTGAATGTAGAACATAGAACATAGAACAGTACAACACAGAACACGCCCTTCGGCCCACGATGTTGTGCCAAACTTTTACCCTAATCCTAAGGTCTATCTAAGCTCCACGCCTACCTTATACTATCATCCATATGCCTGTCTAATAGCTGCTTAAATGTCCCTAATGAGGCTGACTCCACTACCCTCTCCGACAGTGCATTCCATGCCCTGACCACTCTCTGAGTAAAGAACCTACCTCTGACATCTCCCCTATATCTACCTCCACTCACTTTAAAACTCTGCCTCCTCATATAGCTACCTCCACCCTAGGAAAAAAATCTCTGGTTGTCTACTTTATCTATATCTCTGATCATTTTGAACATCTCTCTCAAGTCACCTTTCATCATTTGTTGTTCTAAAGAGAAAAGCCCTAGATCTCTCAACCTTTCCTCACAAGGCCTTCCCTCCATTCCAGGCAACATCCTGGTAAATCTCCTCTGTACCTTTTCCAACGGTTCCACATCTTTCCTGTAATGAGGTGACCAGAACTGGACACAATACTCCAGATGTGGCTGAACCAGGCCTTTGTATAGCTGGAGCATGACTTCACGCTCTTGAACTCAATTCCTCTGTTGATGAAAGCTAACACACCATATGCCTTCTTAACAACTCTATCCACCTGGTGGCAGCTTTCAGGGAACTGTGAACATGAACACCAAGATCCCTCTGCTCCCCCACACTGCCAAGAATCTTTCCATTAATTCTGTATTCTGCTTTCAAGTTTGCCCTTCCAAAATGAATCACCTCACGCTTTTCAGGGCTAAACTCCATCTACCACTTCTCAGCCCAGCTCTGCATACTATCAATGTCCCTCTGTAACCTGGATTAGATTGGATATGTATTCTTTGGAGAATACAGTTTGACAGATCAACTTATTGTAACATGTGAAACTCTTAGGGAGGTTGACGATATCGATGCTGAAAGGTTGTGGGAGCATTTTAGACCAAAGGGCAGTATCTCAGAGTAGAGGCCATTCAGTTAAGACAAAGATGAGGAGGAATTTCTTCTCTCAGTCGTGAATCTGTGGATTTCCTTTTCCTCAGAGGGGCATAGAGACCATGTCATTAAGTATATTGGAGAGTGAGATAATCCAGTGGGTATGGGGAAAAGGCAGGGAAGTAGTGTTGAGGATGATCAGAACAGCTATGATCTCATTGAATGACAGAGCAAACACAATCGGCTGAATGGTCCACTTTAGATCCTTTATCTTGTGGCCTCTTGGTTTGTTTCTTCTCATCTGTGAATGGTTTCTGATGTTTACCCATTGTGGATTGGTAAATTGGCATTGTCGATGAAAGAGCAAGAACGGGTGTGAAGTCGTACTGAGTTAGGATAGAGGTATAAATGGTAATCAGAATTGTTACTAGTAGGTGAGAAGTATAAATCATCTCCTGTCTTTTGTTAGTTCCAGTCAGTTAGTTACAAGACAAGTTTTATTTCTTTTACAGTGTGCAGCTGTCATAATTTAATTAAAACATAATTAACTAGATCAGAATGAAGAAGCCGAATTTCAAGATGTGTAGGTTCTGGTGATTGGCTTCATTATGGTTTTTTCCAGGCTGAAGGATTTCTGAATAACTTTCAACATAATGTGTGATTTCCAAAAAAAAACCGAGCCAATCAGGAGATACAGATCTGAGTTTCAATGACTTTCATAAAAATACTAATTTTGGGTCCGACTGATCCTTCTATACTAATGATTTCATGAGCTTGGCTCAAAGTGGTTAGGCGATCAGAGCAGCCAATTTATGCCAATATCTGTCATCCTTTCAAATGTCACTTTAGCACATGAAGTCCTAGGGATTGAAAATCAGAAGATGAAAGTCAAACGCCAACAACCTATGTTTAGCAATATCAGAGCAAGTTGGCTGGGGGCACAGGTTGCCATGGAGATTATGAGGGCAATATGGTGGTGGATAGTTTGGAACTGTGTGGCATGAAGTATATGTAGGTGGAAAGTAGTGAGGAGGTTCACATTGAGGTTATGAGTTGGCACAAGCTGATAGCTGTCATAGAGGAGCATTATGTGTATGAGGTGGCATGGCAACAGATAGAGGGCTATAGACTAGCACAGGGGTTATCTGGTAGTATGGGTTAGCATAGATGCATTTGGGATGGAGGGGAAGTGAGGTGGGGGAGGTTTGGAGGGCTGTTGTTGGTTTCACTGAATTTTTTGTTAATCTTTCACAGACTCAGGCCCATAGTCCACACACTCCATGGTAATTTCAGAACACTGCTGCCTACCTCCCAGGAAACCCCACCACCCTGGAATTAAAATTCCACCACTTGGACCAGCCTTGCCTGTGTCAGATTTGTGAAGCCAAGAAGGGTCCATTCTGAGGAAGGGTCACTGGACCCAAAACATTAACTCTGTTGTTTCTTCACAGATGCTGCCAGATCTGTTGAGCTTTTCCAGGAACTTTGTTTTTGGTCCAAGATTCTCAATTCTGAAATGATAGTGGTTTTGCTCAAACCATTTACACCCTAATGACAAGAAAAACAAAATGATGGCCCTCAATAATAGCACTTGAGTACACATCTCAGTAAATCTGATATGATGAATGGTGAAAATGCGAATATTACTAGAAATTTACACCAAGTCCATCCTGAGATGAATAGGGAAAGATTAGCCAACAATACCATGAATGAATAAAATAAATGTTCCTCAACGTTTTACTATGTGATTCCTTGTTCATTCTACTAACATAAATCACCTTACACTTGCCTGTAATAAACTTCATCTGCCAGTTGTCTATCTATTTCACCCACTGGCTCATGCCTTCTTGAGTTTTATCAACATATTGCTCTCAGTTACGAGTTATTCCAAGTCTTGTGTCACCAACAAGTTGTGAACTTGTATTCTATACATCAAAGTCTAGGGTGATAAATGGCATTTCTTAGCCACCCTTAATGGAAAAAAAACTGAATGCTTTGCTCAGTCATTTCAAAGGGCAGTTAAGAATCAACCACATTACTGTCAATCTAGAGTCACATTTAGATCAGACTGTTATGAATGGCGGAAGATTGTCGTCGCTAAAGGACATTAGTGAACCAGCAATGTGGTTGACTCTGGACTGTCTTCTGTGCAATCAGGGATGGGCAATAAATGCTGCCTAGCCAGTGATGCCCTTGTCCCATTAATAAATAATAAGAAGAAATAAGTTGGATTTTCACAGCAATCAATGAAGGTTGTCCGGGTTATTACTACTAGTTTGTATTCCAGATTTATTTAAGCAAAGTTGAATTTCACCAGCTCTGGGATGTAAATAATTTTCAGGTCATTAGTCTGGTCTTCTGGATTACTAGTCTAGTAAATACCTATAATGCCATTGTTTCCCCCAATTCATAGCAAGAAAAGCAGTGTTGTAAGAGTCATAACAATGCACACCACAGGACAAGACCATCTGCCCATTAAACTGATGCTTTTTTTAAAAAAAATAAAGTGTTTTCTATTTTACTTTACAACTTAACTTTCTCCCTGTACACCTAACCCTAACTCTAACCCAAAATCTAAACCTAACGCCAAAAAGGCTGGTTTAACCTCATCATATGCATGTGCCTTTCAAAAGTTCTTATGGTATGCTATTATGCCATTATTTGAGGTATAATAGTTTATTCGAGATAATATCGATTCTCTACATGAAGAAATTTTTCTCATTTATGCTATAATGCTTCTGCTTTTTTTTGTGAAGCTTTTGATATTTGATTTCGGGAACACTTGCCAGAGAAAGCACTTTCTCCCCATTTATTCGCTCAATCCCTTCGTTATTTTAAATACAGTTATTAAGTTCCTCACACCTCCAACCTCTGCTGTATTAAGAGGAACAATGCAAGTACCTCTGAACTCTCCACACAGCTGAACCCCAGTAATATTTCAGTAAACCTCTGCTGCACACTCTCCAGGACTTTGATACCCTTTTTAAAACTTGTTTTCCGGAATGGCTCACAACATTGTGTTTGAGGCCTAACTATTGATTTGTAAATGTTTAGTATCACTTCCTTGTTCTAATATCCAATTTTCCTGTTTACAAAGTGAATAAGCCATGTGCCCTCTTAAGCAAGGATAAAATTAATCTATTATATGTCCCTTATCTGTAAGGAACAAGTGCCCAGAGAAGGTGAAACCAGCATTCAGGAAGAGAACAGAGAATTTGCATCTAGTTAAAAGGATAATTTTTAAAGAATCAAGGGCTTCTTATGTTGAATGTGAATTGACTAGGTCATATATGACTATGAAATTGCAGGGTCTGATATCCAATTCATAAAATGTTCTTAAGTGTAACGATATCATTCAGATATTAGCCATTGGTGACAGATCTCTCGTTGGCTTTTAAACATTTGCAAGAAGGCTGGAGGACTTTATATTCACGTGGGCCACCAGGTAAATGAACTGTTAAACTCTCTTGAGATAATGGGAACTGCAGATGCTGGAGATTCCAAGATAATAAAATGTGAGGCTGGATGAACACAGCAGGCCAAGCAGCATCTCAGGAGCACAAAAGCTGACGTTTCGGGCCTAGACCCTTCATCAGAGAGGGGGATGGGGGGAGGGAACTGGAATAAATAGGGAGAGAGGGGGAGGCGGACCGAAGATGGAGAGTAAAGAAGATAGGTGGAGAGGGTGTAGGTGGGGAGGTAGGGAGGGGATAGGTCAGTCCAGGGAAGACGGACAGGTCAAGGAGGTGGGATGAGGTTAGTAGGTAGCTGGGGGTGCGGCTTGGGGTGGGAGGAAGGGATGGGTGAGAGGAAGAACCGGTTAGGGAGGCAGAGACAGGTTGGACTGGTTTTGGGATGCAGTGGGTGGGGGGGAAGAGCTGGGCTGGTTGTGTGGTGCAGTGGGGGGAGGGGATGAACTGGGCTGGTTGAGGGATGCAGTGGGGGAAGGGGAGATTTTGAAACTGGTGAAGTCCACATTGATACCATATGGCTGCAGGGTTCCCAGGCGGAATATGAGTTGCTGTTCCTGCAACCTTCGGGTGGCATCATTGTGGCAGTGCAGGAGGCCCATGATGGACATGTCATCAAGAGAATGGGAGGGGGAGTGGAAATGGTTTGCGACTGGGAGGTGCAGTTGTTTGTTGCGAACTGAGCGGAGGTGTTCTGCAAAGCGGTCCCCAAGCCTCCGCTTGGTTTCCCCAATGTAGAGAAAGCCGCACCGGGTACAGTGGATGCAGTATACCACATTGGCAGATGTGCAGGTGAACCTCTGCTTAATGTGGAATGTCATCTTGGGGCCTGGGATGGGGGTGAGGGAGGAGGTGTGGGGACAAGTGTAGCATTTCCTGCGGTTGCAGGGGAAGGTGCCGGGTGTGGTGGGGTTGGAGGGCAGTGTGGAGCGAACAAGGGAGTCACGGAGAGAGTGGTCTCTCCGGAAAGCAGACAGGGGTGGGGATGGAAAAATGTCTTGGGTGGTGGGGTCGGATTGTAAATGGCGGAAGTGTCGGAGGATAATGCGTTGTATCCGGAGGTTGGTAGGGTGGTGTGTGAGAACGAGGGGGATCCTCTTGGGGCGGTTGTGGCGGGGGCGGGGTGTGAGGGATGTGTCGCGGGAAATGCGGGAGACGCGGTCAAGGGCGTTAAACTCTCTTGATGTCTCCACATTCTTTAAGGATAAAGAAGTATAAGAAAGTGATAAGTTCTTTCTCTCAGCTTCTCTGCCAGGTTGAAGCTTCTTTTTAAAAAAAATTACCCCACTTTGTTTTAAAGATAGAAGCATGTTTTTTAGTTCTTCTGTAAATCCAAGTCAGAGGAATTCAAGAGCGACCAAGTCGACCACAGAGTTCAGAGAACAGAAACTTTCAGGACTGAAAATGTATGTGTTAAAGTACAGAGCACCAAACATAAGCCAGTTGAGGGATTTATAAGATGCAGCCAAGTTATCTGAACATACTACTTCAAATAGAATCACAGCCAGAATAGGGTTTCAATCTCACTCCTCATCTTCTGAAGATATTGCCTCCTGTTAGGTTGTTCATCAAAGGCCTTTTCTCTACTAAATGGACATTCTATATTCATGCTCCATATACATTGCCCATCCAAAATTCTACTGTTTACATTGAAACTAAGTCCCATCCACCAAATACCTTGTGTTCACTCACCTACATGAGCTTTTGGTACAGCAAGTCCTCAATTGTAAACTTGTCATCCCTGTGTTCTTATCCCCAGCATGGTCCTTGCCTGAGACTTCCTCAAGTTCTGCAATCTTCATAAATCTCTGCATTTTCTAATTTTGGCCTTGGATTTCCATTGTCCCATTTGTTTACTAAATCCATGCTTGGGCCCTCAGGTCTGGAACCTCTCCACCTCTCTACCCAGAGTGGAAGTACAGCAGGGAATGATACACAGACAATCAGAGAAGAAAAACAAGCCAGTCTGGAGCACAAAGCATATACAGTCAAGTTAAGCCAAAAGTGAAGGTGGCAAGGAGAGATTTAATTTATTGCTAGGAGTCTTGTGAGTAAGGCAGATGAATTGAGAGTGTGGATTAACAAACAAGGGCTTGGCTATCATGGAGACATAGTTAATGGAGTGGCAGGGCTGACAGATCAAATTCTAGGGCAGAGAATCCTCAGGCAAGGATGGGTACAGGTTACAGAAAAGAAGATGGTGTCACAATATTGATCAAGGAATCAATGACTGCAACAAAAAAGATGATGACTCATGAGGTTCCTCAAATGAGGCCACATGGGTAGAACTTATAAACTGAAATAGGACAATCACATTGTTGGGAGCATACTATAGACCCTAAGACATTCAGGGAGAGGTAGAAATGCTAATATCTAGGCAAACCTGAGGGATGTATAAAAATGGTGCGGTACTCAGTTACTGATTTTAACATCCCCAATTTTCACTGAGATAGACAAAATGTGAAAGGTTGAGAGGGAGAAGAATTTTTAAGTGTATCCAGGAGAACATTTGAAGCTAGCACATAGTACAAGATTGATATCCTAAAAGGATAATACCAGATCTAATTTTAGTGAACAAAGCTGGGCAAGTGATGAAAGTGCCAGTGGAGAAGCATCACAATGATTGTCAGCAATTCTCAGTAAGTGTAAAGGTAATTATGCAAAATAACAAAATTGGGCTGGCAGTAAAAGTTTGGAATTGGGGAAGGCTAATTTTAATATGATAAAACAGGATCTGGCCAAAGTAGAACGGGAGCAGCTGCTTGTGGGAAAATCTCCATCAGAACAGTGTGAGCCATTTTAACGAAATATAATAATGAAAGATCAGATGAATCCTCCAATCATTGTTTGATTGGCAGTTTCAGCCAAGAGATTACTGAAGGATTAGTAGACCTTGATATAGAATAGACTAGAATAGAATCCCTACAGTGTGGAAACAGGTCTTTCTGTCCAGCAAGTCTGCACCAAACCTCAGAGCATCCCACCCATCCCCCCAATCTACACCTCCCTGAACAATATGGGCAATTTAGCATGGCCAATCCACCTACCCTGCACATCTTTGGACTGTAATTCATGGGTTTATTAACTACGTTTCCTCCTCCCCCAATTTGTTTTCGATTGTGTGGACATTAGACTGCGGGTGTCAATGTACCAGTACACTGATTGGTGGAATGGGACCTCCAAGTGACTGTGCAATTTGCAGCCTGGAGGGAACATTGTTTATAAATATACATACTTTTGTTTTCTAAGAATTACTGAATTGGCAGATAAGCACTTTTTGTGTGGGCTTTCATGAATGGGGTCTTTTTAAAATACAGTCAAATCTTGAATATTTAGAACTATATTTTGTTCCCTCTCAATACTCAAGCTGATTCAATCTCTATCTGGTCCAACTCTATTCTTTGTCCTCGTCTCAGACTGAAGACCTTACCATTTGGATGAGTTCCTCTTCTGGCAGATACAATATACCTGAGGAGTTTCTCAACTGCTGCTACCAGGCATGGGAACAAAAAACTCAAGCTAGTCCATGTGACTGATCAAAAGCGGCTGCTAGGATCAAGTGGGGAGAGGCACATTCCATCTCAACAATGATGGAGTACAGGCAGGTGAGACAAACTGGAGCCTGGGTCTTGAAATCAAGTATACCAACAGTACCCCTGTGGCACAACGTTAGAGCCCGTGCTCTGGACTGCGAGATCTGGGATCAAACCCCACCTGCTCCAGATATCTAATAACACCCCTGAGCATGTTGATTAGAAAAATAGGTTACAGTTGAAACAAATAAAAACGAAGTACAGGAGGAAATGTGAAACCCACATAGACCAGTGTTAGTGATATGAATGGAATGTGCTGAGCAACTAGAAGGAGAGAGAAATGCGTCTGTGCTCCAGGCAAGTGAACTGGAGACTTGAAACTGTAGACAAAGAGGGGAAATGTGAATTTAATCATTTAATGTCATGTGTATTCAATACAAAGTACAGTGTGAAGTGTGCGCAATCACCGTGTATAGGCACTGCCCACATTGACATGGAATAAAATAAAAAATGATAACTTAAAGAGAGTCCAACTTTCCCTTCTTCATTGCTACAGCCCCGCTCCAGGTTTCCCAGCCCACGCCGTGCTGCTGCCAGAGTCCTGTTCCGGGCTTCCTAGTCCACAACATGTCATCAGCAGTGGCCACCCCGCACAGAAATGGAAGCCTCGCTCTCGGCTTCACAGCCCAGCTGACTCCGTAGCCACTCTGCCTCTGAAGATGCCGCTGCTGCTCCAGAGCCCATCGAAGTCATCGAAGAGCTCTTGAGGACGCTGGCGACTGGCACCTTGTCTGTGTACATCCACCCAGGGGGCATCAGCCACAGGCAGTGTGTCTGCACAGAAAGGGACTCATGATGGGGGTCAGAGGGGAAATGGTCCCACCACTGCTGGAGTACAACAACTGCCACAAAGGGATAGTGGGAACTGTTGATACTGGAGTCGGAGAATAACAAGGTGTGGAGCTGGATGAACACAGCAGGCCAGGCAGCATCAGAGGGATCTGAAGAAGGGTCATTTTCTGAAGAAAGGTCCAGGCCCAAAACGTTAGCTTTCCTGCTCCTCTGATGCTGCCTGACCTGGTGTGTTCATCGAGCTCTACACTGTGTTAGCTGCCATAAAGGGGTGTTATTTGCCTCTCTCTCCTTCACTTCAGCTCTGTATCCATGACAATGGAGGTGAAGAGTTTGAGTGGCTTCTGTCTCCTACCACCCAGGCTCATCTCCTTGGTCACTGCCATTGCCGTGGAGTTAGTAACCTATAGTTGAGTGGCACTTTTATTCAGTTTCCTTAATTCATTCATAAACACAAGTATCTCTGGCCAAGCCAACATGTTTTGCTGATATCTAAATGCCCCAGAGAACAGTTAAGAGCCAACAATATTGCTGTGGGATAACAAGGTGTAGAGCTGGATGAACACAGCAGGCCAAGCAGCATCGGAGGAGCAGGAAGGCTGATGTTTCGGGCCTAGGCCCTTCTTCAGAAATAGTTGTGGGTCTGGAGCCACACATTGGCCAGATCAGGTGAGATGTTCCCTAAAGGACATTAGTGGACCAGATTTTCTTTTAGTGTGACAATCAACAATGGATTCACGGTGAAAATTAGATGCTTAATTCAACATTGTTTTACTGAATTCATTTCGCTGAATGCACTAAAAGGAAGCTAGCTCAGACTAAGCATTCAGGAAAAGCACAGAATGTAGGTTTTGAAATAGAGAGTGAGGTACCATGAATGCACAGAGGGGTAGATAAAATGGTTTATGAGAACATATGAGAGGTAGAGCCAAAAAAGTATTGACGGCAGAAAAAGAAAGAGCAGGCCATTCATTGCTCAATCACAGAGATGTAACCTAGGGTGCAGGTGAACTCAGCAATGAGAGTAATACTCATTAATCAGATGATATGGAAACCAATGGAAATCAACTTTGACAGAGATGTAACTGAAATCGATATCGCCCCTTTTGCAGTCAAAAATACCCCTTAAAAATATGAGTCAACCCATTGAAAAAATCCCCGAAATAAAAGCCAAGATGACAATTTATACTTTCCAGAGCATTGAACAGGGACTCAAATTTGCCAGTCTTTTCTCTGTCGACAGAACTAAATTTAAGAAGCAATGAACCAAACACCTAAAACATTTTGCACATATGTTGCAGCTATATGACAAAACCCAAAATTAAAGCAGAAAGGAAGTCAGTGAAAAAGTAATCCTGCGGTTTTCAAAATGTCCAAAGAAAGGTTTATGAATATGGTTTGTGATTTTATAAAGCTTCATTTTAAAGCTGAACTAGCTCTTTTGCAGGTGATGATTATATTTCATGCAATGTATTTAATTTCTGTTTATTCTGAACTGAATACAACTAAGAAGCAAAGATCACATGTATGAATTTGGTGAGGTGCATTTCTACAATATCCTTGTAAATGCAAATGTATAAACAGATTGTTCTTTGCAACTCAGGCACTGATTTTACAATCCATTATGTTTTCATCTGTATGAACTTCCTTCAGATGTAAAAGTAAATTGACCACAATGCTAAATAACGGGCTAATTGATTAGCTCTACTGGTGGTGACCAGTTACACTCTCTTTGTTTTAGGGCTAAATTGTCATGTGGCTAGAGAGAAAAAAAACATGAATGCTCAAAGAGGTTTAACACATTTTGTTGCAGCAATTTGATTGGTTGCTTATTGTGACAGCTGTCAACTTTTCCTGACTTATATTTTAGCAATTGTGGCAATAACATTTATTTTTTTAACCAGTAATGCTATTTAAAATACACTTTAACCTGTTCCATAAGACCATAAGACATAGGAGCAGAAATTAGGTCATTTGGCCCAGTGAGTTTGCTTTGACATGGCTGATAAGTTTTTCAACTCCATTCTCCTCCTTTCCCCCGGAACCTTTGATCTACTTGACAATCAAGAACCTATCAACCTCCATCTTAAATATACTCAACAACCCGGCCTCCACAACCTTCTGTGGCAATGAATTCCACAGATTCACCACTCTCTAGCTGAAGAAGTTTCTCCTTATCCCTGTTCTTAACGGTCTTCCCTTTACTCTAAAGTTGTGCCCTGGGATCCTAGTCTCTCCTACAAATGGAAATATCTTCCCAAACATCCATTCTGTCCAGATTGTTCAGTAGTCTATAAATTTTAATTAAATCCCCCCTCATCCTTCTAAATTTCATTGCGTATAGACCCAAAGTTCTCAAATGTTCCTCATTTGTTAAGCCTTTTAATCCTGAGATCACTCTTGTGAACCACCTCTGGACCTGCTCTTAAAGACACGCAACTTAAAGCCTCAGCTTTGAAGTTACAACAGTTATATTGCATGGTACACACAGTATGTACAACTCAGACAGTTGTTTAGCAGTCACTTCAAATTATCTTCTCCAATTGACAGTTAGAGAGTGGCTGCAGATTCAGTTCAGTCAAGCTTACATTCCCAATGCATGGAGCTTGCTCTAAAGTGCAACAGGGAAGTGTGATGTGACAGCATATATCATTTTATAAATGGAGGATTCTGTGTAGTGACAGGGCATTGGAAGGAGGTAATTTGATTACATTGTCAATTGGAAAAGTAGCACAATCCCTTCTTGTTGAGCTGGGACTGTCTGGACCATTAACCCTGAGGGGTAAACACAGAGACTCGTATGTGGATTACATCGGCATTGAAACTTGTCTGGAGAGTAGCAAATATTACTTCAATACAAACTGGGCTCTTTCGTGAGAGACCTTTCCACTCCCACATCTGCAGTTCATGAAACTATCAATAATTTCTAATCCATCACTGACACCTTTCTGATTTCAATCCTCAATAATGATCAGCATTCAACTGTAATTAGAAACTGCCAGAAAAAGCTTGAATGTCAGGAAATGGTAGGTTGGTATGGGATAAGTGGGAATAAAGTAAGGATTTTTCAAGTAGGTCCCATAACCGGGGTTTATCATATGCACTTGAAGGTTTGATGGAAACCTGTTAGAAAGGCAGAGACAGGAATGTAATTCTTGGATGGGTATACCAACGTATTGGGTTATGTTGTATTCAGAAGAAACCTAATGAGATATTTCAAAATTGCTTTTAACTTCATTGCACGTTTAACATTGAGCAGCATGAATTTTGCAAGCTGCTGAAATTACAGGGAAACGGAGAGGGATTTGAGCTGCACTTCAGATATTTAAACTTCTCATTGTTTCCAATGATCAAAGGTCAGTATTGCAGCTATTGTTACAGTTCCCTCAAGGAAATGTTTGGCAGAAAATACTTTTATTTAATCCAATTTGGAGGTTTCCAAACTGACCAATCTGGATGGAGGTGCAGTGAATGAGTTTGACTACATATCAGAAGGGAAAGACCAGCATTATTCAAAACAGAGACAGCACGTTGAGGTAGTAGCAATATCTCAGAATCACAGACAGGGCTCCAACTTGTCAAGGTTCAGCCAATGAGCATTTCATTTAGTGCCATCCCTCATCTTTCCATAGCTTTCGGCTGTAGAACATTTTCATAACATAGCACATTACCCGTTTTTCTAGTAAAAGTAAAAAGCTATTTTGAAATCCTCAATTAAACTGCCTCCATCAGACTCTTTGAAAGTTCATTCCAGACCTGAAACAACAAACACATGAAAACATTTCCTCATTTAGCATTTCCTCCTTTTGTCAATCCCTTAAAAACAGTGTCTTCTCCATTGCGATCATTTCATGAATGGGAACAGCTTCTTTGAATACTTCAGTGAAATCACCTCTCAATTTTCTCTTCTCCTGGGGAAAAATTGCTCTTTTTTTTTGCAATCTAACATCATAACTAAAATTCCTCATTCCTGCAGCCATTCCCACATCTTGCACAACATGGTTCAATGAACAATGAACAATGAACAATGCTCTAACTGGAAGAAGTTAGTGTCTTACATAAGTTTCAGGCAAACTTATTTTTCTTTTACTCTATGCCTCTATTCCTCAGCCAAGAATAATGCATGTTTAATTAACTGAGTTTCATTCTACTCTGCCACCATCTGTGATTTTACTGTTTGGACACCCAAGTCCATCTACTCCTCTATCCATTGTTTTACACTGTCTCTCCTTTTTCTTTCTTTCTTTCTACCCAGAATGAATCACCTCACGTTTCAATTACTATCTTTCCAAGTTTCTTTAAGCTGCAATTTTTTGAGATTCCATCCTGTGTCACAAAGGTCCAGGCCATTAGTGTATCAGGAAAAGCAAAGGTTTCAAAACTGAACCCTGGGAGCTCATTATCAAGTATGAGATCCAGCTCCATCTCTTTTCACATTGTTCTGGAAACATACTGATGTAGAACATTTCCTTGAACATAATCTAGGAGCTCATGTCCTCTTCATCCTCTACACTACTCCTATTCTGGTCTATATTCAGATAATTAAAGCCCTTGTTGTAATTACCGTTTAAGCCCTGCACCTCTCTGCAACTTCCTTTTAAATTTGTCTCTCTACATCCTTCCTATTAGTTGGTGGCCTATAAACAACACTGAACAAAGTGCTCTTTTTAGTTTCTGAGGTTTAGCTAAATTGATTCTCTCCTTGAACTTTCTGGGATAGTCTCGTTCTCCATCAGGGCAATGTTCTCCTTGATCAATACCACCACCATTTCTTTTCTTTCTAATATTTCTTTAACTTCACTCAGGAATATTTAACACCCAATTCTACCAGGCTTTGTGCTAGGTGTCTGTCAACATAGTGATTGGAACCAGATTAACCTCATTGACTACGAGGTCATTGATTGGATTGTTAACCAGGCTGACCAACATAACCAGGAGGTTAGAACTTCCTCTGTTCAGGTGGCTCAATACGAGCTGGTTGGCCTCTGCCATTGGACTGTGTACAAGTAATTAAAGGGTGACTTGTTGATAGGATACCTGCTTCCGTGCAGCTATTTTAGTCACAGACGTAACATTTTACTTCTACATGATAGTCTACATCTGCAAACTGACTAACTTTATTTGCCACATCCCGTGTTTTCACATGTAGGCAGAATAACTCTTATGTAGACTCTTTCTTTTGCTGATCACACATAAAAGACTGCTATTCCATATTCGGTATCTCTCTCAAAGTCTGTGAATCATGGTATTCCTCTCTGATAGTGTGTCCTTGTAGTAAACTCCTTTCAAGTTAATTTAAACTCTCTGTCATAGCATCAGCAAAGGACCTACAAGTCTGGTTTTGTTTAATACAAATCGTCTGGTCTGTGCAAGTCCCATCTCCACCTGAATCAGTCCCAATGTCTTGAGAATCTACAGCCCTACTTCCTGCACCAAAATTCCAGCTGTGACTTTATCTGCCCTACCCTTCCACGTCTATCTCATTTGCCTGTAGTGCCAAGAGTAATATGGACATTCATACTTTTGAGACCCAAAAAGAAATTTTTGGAAAGGGTCAGCAGGTCTGACAGCTTCTGTGGAAATAAAAAAGTCAGAGTTAATGTTTCAGCTCTGGTGGCCCTTCCTCAAAACTTCTGTTTTTTGTCCTTTTCTCTAACCATGTTTAAAACAAAGCAAGCTGTAACTCCAGGCTCTGCTGCCTCTCCCGTCAGGGTTACTGTAGCTAATCAATGGCATCCTTGATCCTGGCATCAGACGGTGTAAGACACCATTTTGGATTTGCACCTATGGCCACAAAAACATCTAAAAATTTCCCTCATTATCAAATCACTTGTCATTATTTCTTTTCTAGTCTTCTTTACACACCATATACTATTGAGCCACACACTGTGTCACAGAATTGACTTTGAATGCACTCCTCAAGTGAAGTATCACTCGCATTCATTTTCAGAACTGGATACTGTTCAAATATTGGGATACACTCAGGACCCTCCTCCATGACCTGCCTGTTTCTCTCTGAGTTTCAGAGTTACCCTCGCTTCCTGCACACCCTTGATCTGTGGACTGACCAGATCTATAAAGTTGCTATCCACAGAGCTCTCAGTCTCACATGTGTATCTAACTGTCGTCTAGATTCCGAAACTTGGAGTGTAGGAGCACAGCAGGGAGATATACAGAAGAGACTCTAAGACAGCAGGCAACAATATCGTGTCATAGGATTTATGGAGCTTTGCTAAGACAAGCATATCTGCAGAATCCACAAGCCATCTCGCCATATGATAAAATAAGGCAGTAGTCCCCTACGGGAACATCTGTCTGCGCTGGTGACTACAAAGTATTGTTGATCACTGGTCTCATCATTTCCACTTCCAGATCCTTCCGAAGCACCATCAATGATATCTAGCATCTCCACATCAGTCACACAGAACAACATAAACCGCATTTATTTAAAACGCAACATGACAGGAAGTGTAAAGATCATTTTAATTATTTTTCTGCACTTTTGATCGTGGGCTGAAGTAGGAAAAGGACTGTTTGTTTAAAGAAAAGATTGCTGAAGGATTCCTGCAATTTTTAAAAATGAGTAACACACTTTAAGTACTGTTTACACAGCTGCTTATTTAAGCAGTAGTGACGTCTGCTTAGAGTCAAGCTGCAGCCAAGTCGCTGTGTAAGAATTAATACCTTGTGACAAATGACAAAGACTTTCTGCCTCATAAAATTACAGAATTGTCTACCAGGCAGCCAAACACCTTGTGGGTGTGAATAATCAGGAGATGCTACCAGGTCTCAGCAAGGGTAGGAGTCTATTTTCACTGCAATTAAAAACTACATTAAACATGAAGAAAGATAGTTTTCTCATCACCTTCAGCAATTTTGGTAAACTCTGTTTCTGAATTAGTAGGCCAGAGACTTTATAAGTATGAACCAGCCACGCTGTACCTGCTGCAAGCAAGTGAAAGCATTTGGAGAAAGACAATCAAGGAACAACATGCCCTGGCAAATCTAAAACACTATCTCAGCAAACCCTGTGTTTAGGGTCCATTGAAATGGCTTTCCAGTCCTTAATAGTGTCATGTATCATGATTATTTAGCTGAAGTTGGAATCCATTTTTTTGTAATAAATACTCATTCTTGTTAAATACAGAAGCCTCGTCTGCGCGTTCTATCTGCCTGGCTCTTAAAGCCAGGAAAATTGGGGAAATCTGCAGACTTTTATGAAATATTTAAATTTTGCGACGACTCCACGAATTTGTCTTAATTTTCAGCACATTATTCTTTGCAAAAATATACTTTATTCATAAAAAATCTTCATGTATAATTGCCGGTAATATAATGGTTCTGTGCAGTCCACATGTCAAGAGAAAAATAAACCTCAGAATTTGACATTCCCTACAGTTGTAAAAACCAAAGGTTTATGGAGTAGGACATGTAGCACCGAGATCGTGAGAAATTTCTTCACACAAATAGTGGTGAGCCTGTGAAATTCTCTGCCAGAGAAAGCAGATGAGGCCTAAATAATTGAGTGGTTCCAAGAAGAAGTTGGACATAGTTGTTAGGGATAAAGGGAGGAAAGTGAAAAAGGGTACTGAGTTGGATCAAAAACAGAAGTTGCTGGAAAAGCTCAGCAGGTCGGGCAACATTTGTGAAGAAAATATCAGAGTTAATGATTCGGGTCTGGTGACCCTTCCTCAGAATACCGGCCCTGAAACATTAACTCTGATGCTGCTGGTCTAGCTAAGCTTTTCCAGCAACTTCTGTTCTTGATCCTGATTTACAGCATCTGCAGTTCTTTTGGTTTTTATTTACTGAGTTGGATGATCAACCATGATTATATTGAGCAGAAGAATATGGTGGCTCAGTGGTTACCACTAACTGCCTCACAGCGCTAGGGATCTGAGTTTGATTCCAACCTTGGGTGACTATCTCCATGGAGTTTATATGTTCTTCCCATGTCTGCATGGGTTTTCTACCACAGTCTGACGGTATGCAGGTTAGGTGGATTGGCTGTCCTAATTGTCCATAGTGTCCAAGGATTTGCCATGGGAAATGCTGAGTTGCAGGGATAGGGATTCTCTTTGGAAGACTGGTATACACTCCTTGGGCCAAATGTCCTGCTTCCACATTGTAGGGATTCTATAAACAGGCTCAAATGGCCTACTGCTCCTATTTTCTATGTCTTTTTCCCCTTTGTCTTTTGATATAACCTGCTAAGAACTGTTCCTGATTCTCTAATCTATCCTCGATTTTGAAGCTTTTGTCCCTGGAATAATTTTAATAAACTTCTCAGAGAGGAAAAGGCTAAGAGGGACTTTGGAATGGCTTAGGCTTAGAATCCCTGCAGTGTGGGAACAGGCCCTTCAGACCAACAAAAACACACCAACTCTCAGAGCACTCCACCCAGACCCATACCTCCTAAACCACACACCCCTGAACACTACGGGCAATTTAGCATGGCCAATCCACCTAGCCTACACATCTTTGGAATGTGGGAGGAAACCGGAGCACCCAGAAGAAACCCATGCAGACAGGGGGAGAATGTGCAAATGGAAGTTTTCAAAATCATGAGAGGCCTATGTAGAGTAGATATTTCTGCTTGTACAAGAATTGAGAACTAAAGCACACAGTTTCAAAGTGTTTTCAAAAGAGTCAAATGTGAGCTGAGAATTGGTTTGTCACACAGCAATTATTAGGGTATGAAACCCATTGCAAGGTTATGTGGTGGAGCCAGGGACATTTGAGAAATTTAAGAAGGCATTAGAGGATTATTTAAACAGAAACAATGTGCAGAGTACCAGGGGAAAGGCTGAAGAGTGGCATTAAGTCAAACGCTCAGGGAGACAGTGCAGATATGATGGGCTGAATGTCCTCCTTCTGTATTATGTTGCAGCACAGACCAAACCCCCTCAAAATATATTAAGAAAATCGTCTTGACCCTAACTTCTTACTTTTAAAGGCAAGTGTAAGCAATGTTTTCTGGATGCGATTTGATTTGTTGTACTAACAGGCATGAAACAAAGAAATTTCTTTTCATCTCAGTCCTAAAAAGCCTTTATCCTCAAACCATGGCTCCTGCTTCTGGATCTCCCATCATCAGGAACATACTTCCTGCCTAGTCCTGTTAATCCTACCCCCACCCCAGCCACTCATCCTTTTAAACTCCAGTAGATACAATCAGAACTGAGTCAATCCCTCCTCATACATCAATCCTACCATTCCAAGAATCAGCTTGGTAAATCTTCTTTTCTTGCCCTCTGTGGCTAGAATATCCTTCCTCAAATAAGCAGACCAAGGCTGCTCAAAATATTCCAGTTGTGGCTTTACCAAAGCCCAATATAATTGCAACAAGATCCTTCTTCCTGTACTTGAGTCTTCTCACTATGAAGACTAACATATAGTTTACCTTCGTTACCACCTGCTGCACCAACACACTTCATTTCAGTGAGTGGCGCATGAGGGCCCCCAATTCTTATTGAATATCCCCACTCTCAATTTACAGTCTTTCAAATAATAACTCTTCCTATCTTTGCGACCAAAGTAGACAACTCATATTTATCTATATTTTGCTGCGCCTGCCTTGCATTTGATCTTTCACTCAGCCATCCAAATCACACTGAAACCTCTCTGCATCCTCTTCCAGGCCCCACTTCCACTCAGTTTTGCACCATCTGTAAATTTTGAGATATTACATTTCGTTAAATAAATAATTAACATTTGTGAATAGCTGGGGCATCAGTACTGATCCTTGTGGTACTTCACTCGTAACTGCCTGCCATTCAGAAAAAGATCCATTTATTCCTACTCTTTGTTTTCCGTTAGCTAACCAATTTTCAATCCATCCTAATACACTACCTCCAATCCCTTTACGCGTTAACCTCTTACATGGGACTTCATCAAAAACCTCTGAATGTCTAAATAAACCACATCCCCTGGCTCCCCCAGATCAACTTTACTCATTACATCCTCAAAAAATTCCAGGGGATTTGTTAAGCATGACTTAACCTTTCATAAATCCATGTTGAATGTGCCTAATGCTTCCACTGTTTTCTAAATTCTATGCTACAATATCCTTGATAATGGACTGTAGCATCTTCCTCATTATCAACATCATACTGACTGCTATAGTTCCCTGCTTTCTCTTGACATCCATTTTTAAATAGTGAGATTTGTAATCCTGCAATCTGGAGTAACTATTCTACGGTCTACAGCATCTTGGAGGATGACCACCAATGCTTAAATTATTTCTAGGGCTACTTCCTTCAGTACACTAGAATGTAAATTATCAGACCCTGGGGAATTTATCAATCTTCAATTTCTCCAACACCATTTCTCTATTTATATAAATCTGCTCCAGGTAATTCCTTTCATTAAACACAGAGCTCTCCATCATTTCTGATATGTTATCTGTGTCTTACTTTGTGAAGACAGAATTGCAGTGTGAATTTAATCATTATCCACTTATATTTTCTCCATTTTAATTCGCCTGTTTCTGAATGTGAAGGACCTCAATTTGTTTTCACCAGTCCTTTTTTCCCCCTATAGATACCTATAAAACAAAACCTTCACAGATAGTTTTTATGTTCTCTGTGAGTTTACTCTTATAATGTATTTTCCACTTCGTCAATCAATCCTGTGGTCCTTCTTTGCTGACTTCTAAACTCTTCTCAAACCTCAAGTCTCCAATTTTTTTTTGCCAATTTGAACATCTTTTATCTACTGCATACTAACTCTAACTTTCCTCATAAGACATGATTTAGACACATTTTGCACCCTTGCTTCACACAGGAAATCATAATTATTCAATTCACTGATATGTTCATTGAATGTTTGCCATTGGCTAACCTTCACAGTTTCCCTTATTAAGGTTCACGACCTTTTTCTCAGAACCAACGACCTCACTCTTCCATCTTGTTAAAGAATTCTACCACATTATGATCAGTCATCCCAAAGGTCTCTCAGAATTATGTTATCAATTATTTCTTTCTCATTGCATAATACTCAGTCTAAGGTTGCCTGTTGTCTACTTGATTCCTCAATGTATTGGTACAGAAATCCATTCTCAGCACATGAAGGATTCCTCCTCTATTGGACTAATTTGATTCACCCATTCTGATTAAAGTCACCCATTGTTAGAGATGTTCCGTTACTGCAAGCATTTTTGATTTTCTGTTTAATGTCATTTCCAATTGGTGGTCTAGACATCACCCCAGCACTGCTTCATCCTTCCTGGTATTTCTCATTTCTGTACACAGATTCTACATTGTCTGAGCTAATGTCTTTCTTTAATATTGTGATTGTATCCTCTTTAACCAATTAGGCAACTCCACTGCCTTTTTTTTTATTTGCTATTTCTAATCACCAAATACATCTGAATTTTCTGTTTCCATCTCTGGTCACGCTGCAGCCATGCCTCCCTAATCACAACTATATCATCTATTTGCATGATTAATTCATCTACTTTATTTTGAATGCTCCAGTTAAGGCTTGTCTTTTTAATGTTCCTTATTCCACTTCCACTATTTTTCTGAACAACCTTGTTAGTGTGGCTTTTGATTCCTCTGTCTATTACTTCTCTTGTCCCTCTAGCTGTCTTTTATTCCTGTCTGTGATTCTCTTTCCTCTAACTCTTAGCATTGGCTTCCATTCCCCTGCCAGTGTAGCCCTCGTAGGGCATAAGTCCCAATCTTCCCAATGTAACCCATCCAGTTTGTAACCCATCCAGCTTATACTAGTCCCATCTGCTCCCAATGCCCCAGCAATCTGGAACTCACCTCCTTGCACTATCTTTCCAATATAAATGTTCATCCGATACATCCAGCCATTTCTACTCTGACTAATGCATGGCACATATCTTATTGATTCAATCATTACCTTTCGAGATCCTACCTTTCACCTTGCTTCTTAACTCCCTATATTTATAGAATCATAGAATCCCTACAGTGTGGAAACAGGGCCTTCGGCCCAACAAGTCCACATCAACCCTTGGACCATTCCACCCAGACTCATCCCCCTAATAGCCCATATAATCTACCGACTCCTGAACACTATGGGTAATATAGCATGGCCAATTCATCTAACCTGCACATCTTTGGACTGTGGGAGGAAACCGGAGCCCCTGGAGGAAAGCCAAGCAGACACGGGGGGTGAATGTGCAAACCCCACACAGACAGTCGCCCAAGAGTGGAATTGACCTGGGGTCCCTGGCACTGTAAGGCAGCATAAGATCTCATCCCTTATTTTACCTATGACATTGGTACCAAGATATACCACAACCACAGGCTCTCCTCTCAGGATGTCCTGTTTCCACTTTGAGACACCCAGGGAGACAACATACCATCCTGGTGTCTCATTTGCAGCCACAGCAATGTCTATCTATTCCCCTTGCAGTTGAATCCCCCGTGACTATTGCATGTCCACACTTTTTGCTCCTCCCCTGCGCAGCTCAGACAACCAAGGCACGATGAAATTGGCTGCCCCTGCTTTCCTCTGAGAGGCCATTCCCCTCAAAGGTATCCAGAGCGATCTGTCTGTTTTCTATCAGGGAAATGCCCACAGGGATCATGCCTGCCCAGTCCAGATGTATACAATGCTCCAAGCCTGACCTCACCTGTGCCCTGTACAACCTTAGGGTTATGTCTCAACTCCGACACTCATCGGTCTGAGCAATCTCCAGAACTTCTTTACAAAGGCACGTTCCAGAAAGAGATTTGTGACAGTCTCTTCACCAGCACAGTTAATTCAATGACAGTGTGCAGTGGTGCCCAGAGACTGTATATACATGAAAGATTAGATGGGCAGTGCCGTCCTCACCACCTGCCAAGTGACGTCTTGGTGCTTATTGGAAAGCTATGGCAATGAGACAGTCTGCTCAAGGAATCACCGAGAGGATCATTCCTCTCCTTCTTTTCAAAGGACACAAGGGCCTTGGTTAGATCAACCATAACTTGGTTGAACTAGCCTGTTCTGCATGTTGTCAACTAAGAACTCAGTGATAGATATTAGGAATGGCTGGGAGGCTGCTTTTAGACTTTGTTTAATAAATGTTGACCTAGCCAGCAATGTTTCATCCCATGAATAAATGAATAAAAAGAGTTGTTGATCTTCAGTATGACAGGCTTAGAAGACTGAGATCCATTTTCTTTCTCTATATTGTTATCACAGAGCTTTCTTTATGGAGCTTCTGGAAGAAGAAACACAAACAGCTTCACTGTGACACCGATTGCAAGGGCACCCTTCCCAGAATTCCCATTACTAGTTCTGCTGGTGACGGTCATCCTGCATTGTTGGCCATTACTAATACAATAGCATTAAATCAGTATTATGGTTCTTCAACAGTACTTTAATGGTTCTGACTCCTCATTCTGTTTCACCATTCACTTGTGGGTAATGAGGTGATCCCATTAGATCAATTAATCCATATTTTTGGCAAATTCTAGAAATTGTTAGCTTGCAAATCACAGTCCATTATGACTTGCCACCACATCAGGAATTAAATTTAATGACTTTATCACTCTTTCTGCTGTTAGACTGTGTAAACAGTTTATCTCAATCAACCCAGAGAAATAGTCAATAATAAGGACATAAATTTTCCCTGTAAACTAAAGTAAGCTCATTCCTAACATTTCCCAAGGACTTGATGGAAATGTTGATCACAATAATGGTTCCTTCCATTCCATTACTGACAGTTGATTGGGCAAATTCTGCAGCTGGCACCACCTCTTCAATTGATCGAGTAATTCCTGGCCAGCATACTGGCTGCTAGTCTTTTCCTCTGTATTTTGATACTCATACATGAACTTGATGCAATCTTTAAAATAGCTGAACAGCTTTAGCTATTGTCAATCTTTCATTAAAGACAAATACGGTCCTATATAGGCATAAGGTTTTTCTGCTGTTTGAAGTGCAGTTTCAATATTGGGTTATTGGAGATGTTTCCTGGCCACCATTGCTGCCAATATATTTTGATCTGGAGACATTCTTTATCTCTGTTTTGACCTTTACTGACTTTTTTGCAATATCTTCCCTGATGCTGATATGTTTTCTGCTATTGAACACGTAAAGACCTCTGTTATCAGTTCTAAATGCAATTTCTCAGCCTCTTCAGCTAACATTCTAGACAAAGACAATTTGATATTTCTCTTGATCATTGTCATATCTCATTGAATGCAGACTGAAATGCTGACTATGAAGCGGCAACTTTGCAATTGCTTTCAAAGTGTGAAAAGAAACAAAAGCTTTCTGGTCTGTTTCTACCTGAAATCTCATCATTGTGACATAAACCAAAAACATCTTAAATACTCATGTTGCTGTTGGGGCACCTTTTTCAATTGTGATGACCCTTTTTTAGTTTCTGTTAGAGACCTTGATGTAAAATACCTGGGCCATTCTTTACCATTTTCCCAGACTTGTAGCAATTTGCCCCTAATTCTGTAGTTGACAGGTATGTTGTGTGGGCAGTAATGTGCTGGTTTCTTTGAGAGAGTTAATATATTCTTACATTTTTTTGAAAGGGTTTGTTTGATCAATGTTCAGCAGGTCAACTTTGAGTCAATGCCTTGTTGGTTACTGAAAGATTAGAAGTAAATTTCCAACTTGATTTGCCATTCCTCGAAATCTTTGCAACTCTGTTATAGTCTCAGGTAGAAATTCTCTCATCGCTTTTGCTTTCTAGGGATCAAGCTTTACTCTTGTGGCTTAATCAGATTGTAGGTTTTGTGAATTGACACTTGTTTAGAACTAGCCCTGCCCCATAAAATGTTTTCATTACGTTTTTAACTGCCTGGTCATATTCCTCCTTTGTTGAAATGAAAATGAGGATACCATTCATGTGGAATAGTATTGCTTTCCTCCCTTGGTGTATTTGGACAAGATATTCTGAAATATTTCACATGCTATTCCTAATTGCAGTCAATTAAAACTGCCATCCAGGGCTACTCCTGATTGTAATGTTAAAGAGTTGTTGAATTTTTTTTGAAGTAGTGAATGCTTGCGATTCCTGGTCTAATGACAATTCTCAGAATCCACTGCTTGTGACTAGTTTAGTGAAGAGTGTACTAAACTTTGCCAAACTATCACCAGCTAATGACTTGAGATGAATTTCTTTTTGTACAGCCTTATCAGATGGACACAGATTCTGATATTCCTTTTTGGTTCAGGAACAGTGACCATACCTGAGGACCATTTATTGTGTCCTGTGATGGGTGAAATTACACTCTGTTGCTGCGCCTTTTAAATTTCTGCCTTTGCTTTTTCCATGAGCGGGTTTGGGACCTTTCTAGGATTTAAAAGACAGATCAGTCTTGCATTTGTAAATGCTGCAATACTATGTGCCACTATCTTTTTTAATTCATTCATGTCTGAAAATAACTTCAGAAATTCTGCTATAAATTCTGTATTGCAATCTTCCTTGGCTTTGCCTGCTCTAATAATCAGTTTTAATCTTGAGCATGATGATCTGCGGGGAGTGAAACTTCTTTAACCTGCAGTATCTAAAGTGATTTTGTTGTTTCACTGTCTTTACATGTTATTCTGAACAATTTAAATTTGTCTGATAAAATACTAACATCCATGCTGGTGTCTTGTTTATATTCAGCAGGATGTCTCTCTCCATCGAGATTCAATGAACAAATATTTACAGTCTGGGCCTCTTATCTCTCGTAGACTGTCATCCCTCCAATACATTGACTCCCCTATTCCTTGGATCTGAATGCATCTTAAATTCCGTTGCTAATTATTTTCCATTGATTACATTTACCACAACTATACTGTTCAGTGCCCCCTGCTGGAAATCATTTCTATTATTCACCTTGCTCCCATCTTATCTGAAGCATTTGAACATGGCAGGCAGTGTGCTTTTAGAACGTTGGCTGGGTTTTAGGTTTGGTGCTTGCCTTAGGCCTATGTATGGCAATGACTCAGCCTTCCTGATGAGTTTAGCTTCCGGACTTCATACTGTCTCCTAAAATATACTGTCTTTGTGAACATGAAGACTGAAGAGTCCAGACAGTGTGGAGCTGGAAAAACACAAGATTGATGAAGGGTGTAAACCTGAAACATTGACTTTCCTGTTCCCCTGATGCTGCCTGCTCTGCTGTGTTCCTCCAGCTCCATATTGTATTGACTCTGACTCCAACATCTGCAGTTCTTGCTACCTCTGTAAAGACAGAACAAATTATCTCATCGATCACATCAGCAGCTGTATGGGGGTGTGTTAATGCATTTTTTTTCAAGGGGGACACAGTGGTTTGGTGCTCAGCACTACTGCCTTACAGCAGCAGGGACCTGGGCTCAATTCCACGCTTAGGTGACTGACCATGTGGAGTTTGCGCGTTCTCCTTTTCTGTGTATGGCTTTCCTCTGGTGGTCCACAGTCCAAAGATATGCAGGTTATGTGCACTGGCCATGCTAAAGTGACCATTGTGCACAGGTTAGTTGGATTGGCCATGGGAATTTCAGGTTTACAGTGTTCGTGTAAAACTGGGTGTGATGTTGTTCAGAGGGTCAGTGTGGGCTGAATGGTCTGTTTCCATACTGTAGGGATTCTATTATTCTAATTATAGGCTAATCTAGAGATTAAGTTGATGTAGGAATAAATACTGCTCTGGTCTTTGTCTCTGTTTATTAAATACAGGTATTTTAATGGTTAACTTTTATCAGACTTTTAAAGATGTATCAAAGGCTTTCTGGACTTTGTAAAAAGAAAGTTCTCTCATCTGTGACGGTTCCAGTTGCACAGAAAAGAATATGGATCTAAAAGTGATGGTCCCTCTTTATACCAAACTGAAACTGCTCAATATTGAGAGATACTGTTACTTGGAAAGGTACTGATTAATCAGGGATAGTCTGCATGGTTTTGTTTAGACAAAGTTATGTCTTTTTCTTTAAAAAAAAAAGAATTAAGTTGGCATCAAGGAAGGCTGAGGGTTGTGACATGGATATTGTCTACAAGGACATTAGTAAGGCATTCGAGAAGGTCTTATGTGGCCAACTGGTCAGAATTGGGTGACATGGTGGCTTAGTGGTGAGCACTCCCACCTCACAGCGCCAGGGACCTGGATTCAATTCCACCTTCGGGCACCTATCCTTGTGGAGTTTACGCATTCTCCCCATGGCTGTGTTGGTTTTCTCTGGATAGTCCAGTTTCCTTCTGCAGTCCAAAGATGTGTAGGCTAAGTGGATTGGCTGTGCTAAATTGCCCACAGTGTTCATGGGTGTGTAGATGGCTTACAGGAAAAGGTTAATGGGTCTGGGTGGGTTGCTCTCAGGGCCAGAGTGGATTTGGTGGGCCAAAGGGCCTGTTTCCACATTGTAGGGATTGTATGAATACCTGGAAAGGTATTTTCCCCAATTATCTGTCATATGCATCCACTGTGGGTTTTCTATTGACAGGAGCAGCTTTACTAGTGGCTGAGGTGCTTCTGTCTCTTGACGGCTTGATGCTCTGCTACTGATTCAGAACTCTTACCCCGCTCCCAGTTTGCCACAGCTGCCTGCTTGACAACTGAAGACTTTATTTTTATGTTTCTCCCTCTGATTTGCAGTTGAGGCTTCATGGTAGATTTCCAACATTGAGGCTTATTTTAAAATTTGGCAGCTCTTCTGTGTGAATGCTGATTCATTATGTCACAACTTTGCAGCTGCCTTGTTTTTGTCTTCAGGCCGATGAGATGTAGGAACCTTATTCCTCTTCAGTAATCCTGCAGGAGTCTAAGAAAAGTTTAAAACAACACTTATTTGCATGGAGACATAGCGCATGGAAACAGACCCTTCAGCCCAACCAGTTCATGCCGACCATAATCCCAAACTAAACTAGAACCACTTACTTGCACTTAGCCTATGTATCTCCAAACATCTCTTATTCGTGTACTTCTCCAAATGTTTCTTAAACATTGTAACTGTACCCAAATCTGTCACTTCCTCTGGAAGTTCATTCCAAACATGTGCCACTGTATGTGTACAGAAATTGTCCTTTGTGTCTTTTTAAAATTGTTCTCCTCCCACTGCAAAATATACTCTCAAGTCTTGAAATCCCCCACCCTAGGGATAAGACACCTGCCATTCTATCTCTTCCTGTCATGATTCTATAAACGTCTGCAAGGTCAGCCTTCATCCTTCTATGCTCCAATTAAAAAAAAGTGGGCCTATGTTATTACTCAAGCTCGTCATTCCTGGCAACTTCCTGGTAAATCTCTTCTTCAATACATGCGAACACTGTGCACAGTTAGTAATCTACACCAGCTCTGTCTCCTTCTCTAGCTACTTCCCTTCATCACGAGATATTATCATTGCATTATGGCCCCATGCTGTTGAACCACTGCACTGCATTCCAACATGACAA
The DNA here is from genome assembly GCF_030684315.1 of Stegostoma tigrinum. Classification (NCBI taxonomy): domain Eukaryota; kingdom Metazoa; phylum Chordata; class Chondrichthyes; order Orectolobiformes; family Stegostomatidae; genus Stegostoma; species Stegostoma tigrinum. The sequence continues at coordinate 52,602,553 of NC_081372.1, read as the reverse complement.
TACCACAATAATTTAGTGTTTCCTCTGTAAACACTTCCTCAGCACTGCTTTGGGAGGACAAACCAGTTAACGTGCTTAGGTTGGGGTATGGTCGGCGCCGCCTCTTGCTCATTGATGACTGTATCGGCGCCGCCTCTTGCTCCCCAGAGGAGCTCGAACAGTTCATCCACTTCACCAACACCTTCCACCCCAACCTTCAGCTCACCTGGGCCATCTCCAGCACATCCCTCACCTTCCTGGCCCTCTCAGTCTCTATCTCAGGCAACCAGCTTGTAACTGATGTCCATTTCAAGCCCACCGACTCCCACAGCTACCTAGAAAACACCTCCTCCCACCCACCCTCCTGCAAAAATTCCATCCCCTATTCCCAATTCCTCCGCCTCCGCCGCATCTGCTCCCACGTTAAGACATTCCACTCCCGCTCATCCCAGATGTCCAAGTTCTTTAAGGACCGCAAATTTCCCCCCACGGTGATCGAGAACGCCCTTGACCGCGTCTCCCGCATTTCCCGCGACACATCCCTCACACCCCGCCCCCGCCACAACCGCCCCAAGAGGATCCCCCTCGTTCTCCCACACCACCCTACCAACCTCCGGATACAACGCATTATCCTCCGACACTTCCGCCATTTACAATCCGACCCCACCACCCAAGACATTTTTCCATCCCCTCCCCTGTCTGCTTTCCGGAGAGACCACTCTCTCCGTGACTCCCTTGTTCGCTCCACACTGCCCTCCAACCCCACCACACCCGGCACCTTCCCCTGCAACCGCAGGAAATGCTACACTTGCCCCCACACCTCCTCCCTCACCCCCATCCCAGGCCCCAAGATGTCATTCCACATTAAGCAGAGGTTCACCTGCACATCTGCCAATGTGGTATACTGCATCCACTGTACCCGGTGCGGCTTCCTCTACATTGGGGAAACCAAGCGGAGGCTTGGGGACCGCTTTGCAGAACACCTCCGCTCAGTCCGCAACAAACAACTGCACCTCCCAGTCGCAAACCATTTCCACTCCCCCTCCCATTCTCTAGATGACATGTCCATCATGGGCCTCCTGCACTGCCACAATGATGCCACCCGAAGGTTGCAGGAACAGCAACTCATATTCCGCCTGGGAACCCTGCAGCCATATGGTATCAATGTGGACTTCACCAGTTTCAAAATCTCCCCTTCCCCTACTGCATCCCTAAACCAGCCCAGTTCGTCCCCTCCCCCCACTGCACCACACAACCAGCCCAGCTCTTCCCCCCCCACCCACTGCATCCCAAAACCAGTCCAACCTGTCTCTGCCTCCCTAACCGGTTCTTCCTCTCACCCATCCCTTCCTCCCACCCCAAGCCGCACCCCCAGCTACCTACTAACCTCATCCCACCTCCTTGACCTGTCCGTCTTCCCTGGACTGACCTATCCCCTCCCTACCTCCCCACCTACACTCTCTCCACCTATCTTCTTTACTCTCCATCTTCGGTCCGCCTCCCCCTCTCTCCCTATTTATTCCAGTTCCCTCTCCCCATCCCCCTCTCTGATGAAGGGTCCAGGCCCGAAACGTCAGCTTTTGTGCTCCTGAGATGCTGCTTGGCCTGCTGTGTTCATCCAGCCTCACATTTTATTAACGTGCTTAGGTCTCTGGGATGTGATTTAACCCTACGAGCTCCAACTAAGAGGAAAGAATAAGCCATGGTTGACAGCAGCAATCATTGAACTACAAGGGAAGCAGAACATCAGTCTGATTGAAACATGTTATCGTCATTTATACAAAAGGCTTATCACAGCCCAAACTTTTATTGAGATGAGATTCTTCCTCTGGAATAGTTATCACTCTAAGTGTAACAGAGGAGAGCTTCTGAGTTTTTAAGAAAAAAACTTTAAATATCTCTGCCCTGTACCCATCTGGCACTCAGTACCTTTTGGGTCTTCCCGATTCCTGCCTTATGAACTTTTTGTACTTCCCTATTACAATATCACACCAAAACTAATGTCTCATTCATTAAAATGAAAACAAGACACTGTAGATGCTAGAAAACTGAAACGACAACAGAAAATGCTAGAAATGTCCAACAGGTCTGGCTGTATCTGTGGTGTCAGGAAGAATGCTAACGTTTGAAACCATACCCTTTCATCTAATCTGCTCCTGCTTAATATTTTGATCCTGGCTATCATGGGGTGTCATGAATGACAGGCAGAGGGAGGACAACAAAGTTATTTCCCTTAAGAACATGTGTACAGAACTCTTGCGCAGTGTTAACATGAGTGGCATTTACTCATAATCAGATTTTAATGAAAAATGTCTATTTGAACCTCTTGAGATTCTACAATGTATGCAGAATGCATTTAAATAGCACTGGTGTATTGGCAGCGCAATTTTAATGTTTGTTAATCATGTGAATTTGGCAACTCAGTAAATAATGATCATAATTGTAGCAGGCTTCAGAAGGACATAATGGTGAAATAAAACAAAGAACTGTGGATGCTGGAGATCTGAAACAGGATCAGAAGTAGCTGGGGAAAGTCAGCAGATCTGGCAGCATCTGTGGGAAGAAAGCCAATGTTTTGAGCCAGGCGGGCCTTCTACAGAACTCACCAAAACAGTTTTGGTGAAGAGTTACCAGACTCAAAGAATTACCTCTGCTTTCTCCCTACAGATGCTGCCAGGTCTGCTGAATACAGACAGTGGTGAAATGGTTCTAGACGTTGGAAGTTGTGATGTGATGCGCATTTAATGAAACAGCATGGACAGATGGTAAAACCAAAGCAGAAATATTTTTGGGAAGTATTTGTATCCCACAGTTATCTGAACCCACCACTAAAACCTAATCATAGAATCCCTACATGGCAGAAGCAGACCGTTTGGACCCATCAAGTCCACTCTCTGAAGTGCATCCTACCCAGGCTCACCACCCCACCCCCTGACCTGATCCCTGTAATCCTGCATTTCCCATGGCCACTCCACCTAACCTGCACATCTGTGGACCAGGGGAGGAAACTGGAGCACCCAGAGGAAACCCACAAAGACAGAGAGAGATTGTGCAAAGCCCACACCTTCACCTGAGGGTGAATGAAACCGGGATCCCTGGCACTTGGAGGCAGCAGAGCTGACCACTGAGCCACCACAATGTCCTCTAATTTATGCCTGGAAGGTCCATGGTCCTTGTAATGGGATGTAACTGAACGCACAACAGAAATATCAATATCTTTCTTGATTGCCTGTGGAATGAGGTCTGCTGAAACATCCTAGTTGCTGTGTATTATTGAGCTTGAACACAGCAAGAAACAAACTACAACAAAACATTGCCTATCGTAATACAACAGGCACTATTTCACTCAGCTGGGCTCAGCTTTGAATTGAAAGTTAGACTGGCAGCCAGGCTTGATGATCACATTCTCAGCTCCAAGTCAGAAGATAGATTTAAAGACGTCATTCTAGTACATGAACACATAATTCAGACTGGCACTTCAATGCCCGAACTGAAGGAGTGCTGCACTGTCAGAGGTGGTAACTTCTAGTTGTGACATGAGTTGTGAGATTTCATCTCTTCTCAGGTGGATAGTAAAGGTACTAGGGCACTATTGCAAAAGAGAGCAGGAACTTCCTCTTGGTGTTGTGGCCAATATTTACCACTCAATCAATACTAGAGAATGATTATCTATTCATTGTCATATTGTTGTTGTGGGAGCTTATTTGGTACCATATTGGCTTCCGTATCAACTACATTATAACAGTGACTACAATTCAAGATTACGTCACTGGTCGTAAAGTATTTTGTTGCTATTCAGAGGCTGTGACAGGTGCTATATAAATGTAAGTCTTTCTTTTGTTTTTGGTAAGGGAGGCAAGGGTTGAACTGAAAATGTAGACACATAACTAAGACCTTTTAATATCTTTGTCCAAATATATTTTCTTTTCAACGGGCATTTTCTTAATTTGAGACCATCTGCTTGCTTCTGTCTGGAAACATGATTTTGTCTATCCAATGGCACTTAATCCTTTCCATCCTTCTTTTGTGTTTTCTCCTTTTCAGCACCTTGGCAACCAGGACATTTATATAAGCTACTGGATCTCTCAGGCAGCACTGTCTTTGCTGCCTGTAATAACCTCAAGAACAATTTTTAATCAAGGGTGACCATAGCAATAACTATGTCTTGTGAAGGAGTTATTTCTGAAATTGTTTGAAAATCCACACACCATACAGCATTGATGTTTAGCAGACAGCACTGTATTCACACTGAACAATGCCATCGGGTTAATTCAGAACCTTGTGTCCGCAACACAACATGTATAACTGAAGAGATGATGTTTATCTCATTGTACATATTAGAAAAAAAACACAATTCGCAAACCATCAGCCTAAGTGTTATATCCAAAGAAAATAAATTGGCAATCACTGAATAAAATTTAGATTTATTTTTAGGGAAATTTTTGCAACATTTGGAGTCAAATTTCATTAAACCACAAATATGACGCATGTATTGATTCGTTTCAAATGGACAAAACTTCCTGCAAATTATCAGTCATTTGCCAGGGATTCATGCTTAACTATCATCATATTAATTCTTCATACGTTTAACAGCATAAGACAGATTTTTATTTCATCTATGATGCCTCTTATGCAGTAAGCTTTATTGGAATCTGCTGTGTTCTGGTAAGCAGCCAAGAATATCACATTTTCAAAGGTGATGGATACTCCAAGCCGCAGACAAAATGAACACATATCTTAGCGAAAGGTGCCACAATAATAGGCTTTTGCAAGCTAAAGGATGGTGCGCAGACACAGTAGGACAGAAATTTGTTTTCGGTGGCTGGATAAAGTAAGAGTTATCGCATTAGCTACCTAACACACATCCAGGAAAATATTTGGCTCAATTGTCGTCGGGTCACGTGAGATGGGGCCTATTTCAAGGTGCACTCTGTCTGCCTTGCTTGTAGCTCCATCCATGCCCTGTAGCCAGCTACCTGAACCCAATCGTACCGTGTAAGAATGTAATATTCTGTGCTAATCCTGGGCAATGTGCTGGAAATACTGCAAATTCAAGATAGAAGCTGAAAACAGAAGGAATACTGAATTAATCAGGCAGCATATGTCAAGTGAGAAAGATTTACTGGCTTGGATTTCAGCTCAGAGACATGTTCCAAGGGATGAGGTGGGGGGAAATTGACTTGAAGTTTGAAAACCAGCCCTTATTTCCAGGTTTCCCTAATGTCCTTCAGTTTCCATCCATAAACAGTCATTTTACATTCTTTAACACCAATCTCTTTCCTGTCCACAACCAAACTGATGGAGATATTAGAAACCGGTTGTGTGGGGATTCAGCTGATCTGGGAACAGTTGCAGTAGGCAAGAGAGGAGGTGTAGGAGACCTTATAGAACAGGGTCCTTTTTGGGGATGGAGGAGAGGATATTTCAAATATGCAATGGGATCTGAACACTGGGTAGGAAGACGGTGGTCAGAGAACTGATCATGGCCAGAAGCATTTTCTTGGGTAAGCTTTTTAGCCCTTGATTAAACACAAATTCATCTCTAAGCCCACAAACTGTATTTTAAAAGCACTTATTGAATCTGACATCTGTACTTCCTTGTAACTCATGGTCTCCTGAAGTCAGAAAAGAATGGCTGACAGGGGTGAGAATGGAATAATTATCGAAAAGAAAGTACGTAGCTTCTGTTAAAGTATTAAACAAACAGCTTGTCTCCAACCAATTAAGTTACCCTATCGTCATCCCACCTCCAATATGAGAAAGAAGTCTCCCATTTCAGATCATTTGAATATTAATCTGCTGCATTATAGCCGACCCACTAATAACAGGCTAATTTCCAGGTCTGTGCTCTGAATACAATGTAAGTTGGTGGTCATTTTTTACGTAAAAACTTGCACATTTTAGTTTGCAAGTAATTCATTGCTGCTAGCCTTGGAATTGTCATGAGCTGTTAGGAAATGGCTGATGCTTAACATCCCAAGAGTGATTTTGCAGTCCATACTGCTGCTTAGAAAACCATCTGTAAACAATATGCACTGAAAATTCAGGCAGTTTCTCTACTTAATTTTCTGGATTGCAAACTTGCCTCTTTAGCTGACATGCCTAAGTTTATCCAGTTAGTGAGACAGCTAGATATTAAGTGGTACCTAAATGCTAAACAATAGATAACCAATACCCTGATGTTCTAAGTCATATTGGTTTTACCTGACACAAATCTTTTAATCCCTATTGATTTTAAGCTCATTACTTCATCTGTATTTCATGCCTTGAAAATTTAATTACTGAGCTGGAATCAGAACTTCTGCAAAACCAGTTGATTAAGGAGCTGCAATCGATAAGGCTATGTAAATCTCCATACACACCACTTCAGAAGCAAATGAAATGTGTGAGAATTAACAAGGAGGAATGACAAAAGAAATATTGTTGAAGTACTGTAACCTTTGTCATGTAAGAAATGCGTCAGTCAATTGCAACACAGCAAGCTCCCACAAATGGATTATCTGTTCTAGGTGTGGTCTGAGGAATAAATTTTGATCAGACCCAAGGGAGATTTCTACAGCTCATCTTCAAAATAGTGCAATAAAGTTGCTTTATATCTAAGTGAGAGAGCTGATGAAGCTCTCATTTAGCATTTTCCCTGAAATATGAGCATGTGCCTTGGGCAGTGCTGCACTCCCTTACCAATATCACAGTAGTGCCATTGCAAATCGATGTTAATTGTAAGATTATTGTCACCATCTGTTCTTGGAATGGTGACAGTTCAGTAAAAGCAGGCATGACAAATAGAAAGAAACCAAATGGAAGTAATGAGCAGAAAAATCAGATAGTGGATGCTGGAGTGTGTGGTGATTCCTGTAGCACTTGGGTTCTAACAGAACGTACAAAATAGTAATTTTCACTCAACTCCCAAGTTCACAGAAGTGTTGAACTTTTAGCATCAGGCACTTCATGCTGTCCCTTGTCAGGTCATCATAGAATCCCAACAGTGTGAAAACAGGTCATTCAGGTCATCAATGCCAACCCTCCAAAAAGCATTCCAACCAGACCCACCCCTCTGTCTCATTGGATTTCTAATAGCTAATCCACCCTTGGACTCTATGGCCAATTTAGCATGACCAATCCACCTAATCTGCACATCTTTGGACTGTGGGAGGAAACCGGAACACCCAGAAACAAAAAGAACACGTAGACACAGAGTGAATGTGCAAAATCCACACAATCAAGAGCAGATGGTGACAATAATCTTACAATTAACATAGATTCACAATGCACTACTGTGATATTGCTAAGGGAGTGCAGCACTGCCTAGCGTACGCACTCATATTTCAGGAAAAATGTTAAATGAGACAGCATGGTGGCTCAGTGGTTAGCACTGCAGCCTCACAGCACCAGGGACTCGGGTTCGATTCCAACCTCGGGCAACTGTTTGTGTGGAGTTTGCACATTCTCCTCATGTCTGTGTGGGTTTCCTCTGGGTGCTCTGGCTTCCTCCCACAGTCTAAAGATTTGCAGGCTAGGTGGATTGACCATGCTAAATTGCCTGCAGTGTTCAGGGGTGTGTGGATTATAGGGGGATGGTTCTGGGTGGGATACTTTAAGGGGCGGTGTGGGCTTGTTGGGCTGAAGGGCCTGTTTCCACACTGTAGGGAATCTAATCTAATCAAACCTTGGTCCTTGGTGTTGTGGGGCAGCAGTGTTAACCACTGGGCCACTGTGCATCCCTAGATAGTCACTTGGTTTGAAATTTGAAGCAGTTGTACCATATATGCTGACTATGATTCTCAACTGGGTTGAAACTGTTTAAATTCATGAATTCCAGCCTCTCAGGACAGGATGGAACAAAGTAAAGGACAGAAGTTAGAATAGAGAGATTGGAAAGGCTCAAAGGTCCTTTTAAATAAAGATAGCCAATGGGCTAATTAAAGGCCAGATTTAGTGCACTTTGCAGGTTGTTGTCAGCATTCTACCATTAGTATAACCCCTCCCCCACAATAGCTGATTTGTGATGTGGAGTGATGCCAACAGCATAGGTTCAATACTCACACCAGCTGGCGGTTACCATGACTGACTCTCCTTCATAACCTCTCTCCTCACCTGAGATAGAGTGACCCTCAGGTTAAAAGATCACCAGCCTTTTCTCTCTCTCTCTCTCTCTCTCTCTAATGAGAGAGCAGCGCTACGTTCTGGTAAGACTCTGACTTTACCTCTAACCTTTTTTGTCATAATAGGCCCTGCCCCCTGAAAACGGTAGCACCAATATGAAGGCAGTGTTCCTATTGCTTCCTGGAAGGGAGGGTGTTGGGAGAGGATGACATCAAATTCAGAGTCTCAATAGACATGATCAAAGCAGCAAAGGCTGCCCTCGTAGTCCTGGTGGCATTGATGGAGCCTGTCTGTCTGTCCGGCAGAGAAGATAATTCTAACTCCCCTAATGTGTCAAAATAAAGACTATGTTTCAACTCTCTCAGTAGGTGTGCTGACCCATCAGCCTTCTGACAAGATCAGAAGTATGAGGAACAAGCCTCCTGTCCATGGACAATGAAGGAGCTGCTGCCATGGCACTTGCTTCTGCACACCCACTGAGCACCTGACACCTACATCCAATCCTGATATTAGGACGTACCATCACTACTTTTGTATGTGCTGCACAGCCAACCCTAACTAGCTAATGGGTGAGCTACAATGATGACTTGCATCCTCTTTTGTTCCCTCAGAACAAAGCCAATAAATGATTTCAACATATCTTAGTAGGGAATTCCCTTTGTCTCAATGAGCCTGTTTGGTTAACAATAGTAGTGGAAGACCACTGGTGTATCTTAACAAATTGAGGCACTTGTATTAACAAGATGTAGTTTATTGTAATGATAGCCATAGGTACAAGTTACATGAACTTGTTAGATATAACTAAAAGGATTAGGTGACAATGAAGCCACATGCAACTCCAATTGGAGCTTGAGGTAAACTCCTCTTTACTCCACCCAAGCATGCATGATGTCATAAGCTTAGGTAGAGTCTAATGCAATTGCCAACATTAACCCTTTGAGAAAATTATAATCTTCTCCATGCACAAAGAATATGTGCATTAACAGATTACTGAGAAAGAGACTATGTCCCAAGATCAAAGGGAGGTTGAGCAATGTTTCCAACAGTTCTTGTGCAGTCATCCCCAACATAATCAGAGTCTATAATGTTCTACCTCCATACCGCACGTTAGTAACTGTTCAGGCACAGATAAACCACAAAGAATGCTGGGGTGTGTTCTTTATCACCTGACAACAGCATAACCTTTCTTCATGAGAACAACCAGAGCATTGTTTTCCTGCTGGCTAAAGTCAATGGACTCTTGTTTAAGATTTAGCTCTTGTCATTGATATACATGGTTAAATCATACAACGCATCCTTCAATCCACATAATGAAAGCTGCAGAAATGGTGTCACTTGCTGTTGAATTACCATGAATTACTTCTTCTTTGCCTCTAAGCTAAGGAATATTTTCCAAAAACTTTCTTTAAATCATAGTAATACTATCTGTTCTTTGAGAGATTATAAAATGCAGAAATAAAGTTGCTTTGTCAATTGCAAAGCCTTCTTTACAAACCTGTGAATATTATGATCTGCAGATTCACCAGTAAATCAACCATGATCTGCTATGTCAAGATAATAAAATGTGAGGCTGGATGAACACAGCAGGCTCAGCAGCATCCCAGGAGCACAAAAGCTGACATTTCGGGCCTAGACCCTTCATCAGAGAGGATGGATCTTGGATTCTCCAGCATCTGCAGTTCCCATTATCACTCTGCCATGTCAATGTTGTTTCTGTTCTACAGTGTGCACAGAAATCATAGCAGCAAACATTGGATCCACCCTGCATTGAAATGAGGGCTGAGTGATACATTGTCCATTAGAATTATACATTATAAGATCCTTTGGCTTATGGCTCAGTCTTAGATGCATGTCATCCCATTAGAATCAAGGTTCAAAATAACATACAAAGACCTGGTCAGGGCTTTGCTAGAGATAGTTCTGGGTGGTGGCGAATTTGAGTGTTTAGTCTTCGCATAACCTAATACTGCTGTCTATTTTTTCCACAGAAATTCAAATTTATATCAAACCCTATAAGCTGCAGAACAGAGAGATGCTCTGTATCTCTATTCCATACATGGACCAGGCTCTCAGTGCGACTCTGAATTGACAAAATCTCTATGTGCTTTGGAGCTTGCAATAGAACGTTCATTTCCAACTTTAATTCAATATGACAGTGCAGGTATGATGGAGAAATTAGTCTTCTTCTGCAATGTGCTAATTCTGCAATTCTGAACTTTCTTGAAAATTCCAGGTTTAAATACAGATTGAATAGGATTGGACTGTTTCCCTTAGAACAGAAGAGACTGAGGGATGATTTATAGACTCAAAGATGTTTATAGAACAGAAGGAAGTTACTTGGCTCATCATATCCATGCTGTTCAACAAAGACCTGACAACATTACTCTCATCCTCCAGTTCTTCCTCATGGCCCTGAAGGTTGTGATGATATTTAATGAATATTTAAATAAGTGTTATGGGAGTTCCTGACTCAACCATCCTATCAAACAATGAGTCCCAGCCATCCACCACCCTCTCCCACTCCCCTCTTAGGCTTCTAACTCATACCTTAATGCTATTCCCCCAGTTAATAACCCCTCAACTAATGGAAAAGAGTTAACTGAGGTGTACAAAATAGTGAGAGACTGAGATAGAGTGAGGACACATGATCTGTTTCACCCAGAAGACAGGATACAAAGATTTAAGGTGATTGGCAGAAGGACTAGATGGGACTAGATGGGAAGAGTAAAGAGATGATCTTGTTGACATATACACGGTCCTGAGAAGGTGTGATAGGATGGATGCTGAAAGCATGTTTTCTCTTGTGGGACAGATTGAAAATAAGGTGTGGATTGTTCAAGTGTGGGCCAAAAGTGGGTGGAAAATCTGCTTATTTGTGGATTGAATTATTCTATGCAATTATTATGCATTCAAGTAAAGGTAAATTAAAATAATTTGATAGCTATTGCAGGGATGTGGTTAGGAAAATGACATGGATGGGGACCTGATTCATGGAGGTACAGCAAGCTCAGAAGGACAGGAAGCTAGGAAAATGTTTTGAGATGGCTCTGTTATTTGGTGATTATTGATAGCACAACAGAGATGGATGGTTTGAGTTTTGGAAATTGGGATGTAGAAATATCTTGGGTAGAGATGATGAAATTACTGCAGAGTGATGTACAGGTTCCGTAACACTAACACATTGTAGGGAACAGCAGAAATGAAAAATGGTGCGAGCTTATCAGAAAGTCAACAATTGGAAGATTTTAATCTAATTTAGAGACTGGAAAAGTCAGCATCTTCTGGACCAGCTGAAAGAACAGGTTAATTCGCATTTGTCATTGTGCAATGCGATAGGATTAATTCAAAATCTCACAATGAAAGTGCCCCTGGGTAACAGCGACTATAATATGATTAAAACTTATATTCAGTTCGAGAAGGAGAGGAATGCATCAAAGGCTAATTTTCAAAAACAAAATAAGGGAAATGAATCACAGCTGGCTTAAGTGAATTGACAAATTAGGTTAAAGGATCAGCTAATAGCAATGCAGTGGCAACTATATGAAGTGATATTTCAGAATCAAAACATTCCAAGCAAGACAAAAAATTCTAAGGGATGAACCCTCTATCCATGGTGAATGAGAAAAGTCAAAAATAGTATCAAATTTAAAGTAAAGCATATCATTATACAAAGGCTGGGAATAGGTCAGAAGATTGGACAGAAAATAAAGAACAGCAAAGAATGACTGAAAATTAATAAGAACAGAATAATTAGAGAACGAGAGAAAGCAAACAGAACTATGAAAACAGTAAGTATTTCATATACTTTGGTATATCTTTATCAGATAAAGTTGATCCTATCAAGTATGAATCTGGAGTGGCATGCAGAGGAAGACAAAAGTAACAATCACCCCCCTCCCCTCAAAAAACACTTATGAATTAGAAATTGGAAGGGAAGGAGGAACATTAAAAAACTGCAATCAGTAAAGAAGTGATACTAAGTAAATTGTCAGAGTTGTGGGCTGACAAATGCTTAGGCCCCGATGGGCTTTATCCTAGGATTTTAAGAAGTAGTTTTTAGGGAGATCATTGATAAATTGGGTTTAATTTTCTACAACTCCTTAGATATAAGAAAGCTTCTGTTAGATTGGAAGATATTGAATGCAACTCTTTCATTCAAAAAGGGAGAAAGACAGAAAACAAACTAGACCAGTTAGCTTCACATGGTCACAGGAAAAATGTTAGAAGGACAATATACTTAGATAAGTTCAAGACAACAGGCAAAGTCAACATGTTTTGTAAAAGAGCCATCATGTTTCACCAATTTGTTTGAGTCCTTTGAGGAGGTAATGAGGATAAAGTAGAATGGGGAGCATGTTGTATTTAGATTTATGAAGGAAGCATTTGATAAAGTGGCACATCTAGGCTGACTGTTCAAAATAATAGCTGTTGTAGTAGATGTAGCATTTTGCCATATATGGATGAGTTAGCTTACAGCTACCAGAGACGAGGCACAAATGGGTCTTTTTCAGGCTGGCAAGATGTAGTGAGTGGAATACCATGGATTCTGTTGCATCTTCATTCACTCAAATTCCTATAAATTATTTGGATGAAGGGATGGAAGTTATGGTGGCCCAATGTGCTGACAACACACACATATATATATATTATATATAAAGGAAAATAAATTGTGAAAGGGACTTTAGGAGGCTACACAAAAGGTACGGATAGGTCAAGTGAGTGGATAAAGATCAGGCAAATGAACTATAATGTGGGAAAATATGAAATAGTCTGGCAGAAAGAATAAAAGTGACATTTTACTTTACAGTGAGAGATGCAGAGGAATTGAGTGTCTTAATGCATGAATCACTGAAGGTTAGTACACAGGTACAGCAAGTAATTAGAAAAGCTAATTGAATTTTACCATTCAATGCAGGGGGAACAGAATACAAAAATAGTGGGCTGAGGCTACAATTACACAGAGCACCGGTGAGACCACATCTGGAGCATTGTGTTCAGTATTGATGTTGATATTTAGGGGGGAAATGTAAATGCATTGGAAGCAGTTCAGAGAAGGTTTACCAGACCAATACCTGAAACTGTGATAATAAAGTGTGAAGCTGGATGAACACAGCAGGCCAAGCAGCATCTCGTTTGGCCTGCTGTGTTAATCCAGCTTCACACTTTATTATCTTGGATTCTCCAGCGTCTGCAGTTCCCATTATACCTGAAACTGTGGGCTGTTTCATGGGAGAAAGGTTTTTAGACCTGTAACCACTGAAGATTAGAAGTCTAGGAAGTGATTTGATTGAAATATATGAGATCTTTGTCTTTTGTACTGGTATGTTGGCTCGTCCGTCATTGAGGACGGGAATATTTGTGGAGCCTCCTTCTCCACTGAGTTGTTTAATTGTCCATCACCATTTATGGCTGGATGTGACAATACTTCAGAGTTTATGTCTAATCTGTTAGTTGTGGGATAACTTAGCTTTGACTATCACTTATTGCTAATGCTGTTTGGCATGCAAACAAGTAGTCTTGTTTGGTAACTTCACCAGGTTGTCATCTCATTTTTAGACATGCCCAGCACTGCAGCTGGTATACCCAACTGCACTGCCCATTGAACCAGGGTTGATCCCCTTGCATGATGGTAATGGTCGAGTAGGGTATACGCTGAGCCATGAGGCTACAGATTGTGTTTGAGTGCAATTCTGCTGCTGTTGATTATCCAGAGTACCTCATGGATGCCCTGTCTTGAATTTCTAGATCTGTTCAAAGTCTATCCTAGTTAGCACAATGGTGGTGCTGCCAAACACAATTGAGGTTATTCTCATTGTGAAGGTGGGACTTTGTCTCCTCAAGGACTGTGTGGTGTTCACTCTTACCAATACCGTCTTGGACAGATACAGCTGCAGCTGGCAGATCAGTAAGGATGTGGTCAAATCTATTATTCCCTCTTGTTGTTTACTTCAGCACCAGCCGCAGACCCAGCCTAGCAGTTATGTCCTTTAGGACCCAAACATTCTTCATGGTGGGCATTCAAATTCTCAACACAGAGTACATTTTGTACTTGTCATCCTCAGTGTGTCTTCCAGATATTGCCTTACATGGAGGAGTACTGATTCATCAGCTGAGAGGGAATGGTATTTGAAGGCTCCTTACCCATCTAACGTCACAAGACCTAATGAGGTCCAGAGTCAAAGCTGAAGGCTGCCAGCACACCTCCCTCCTGACTGTATAATACTGTGCAGCCATGTCTGATGAGTCTGGCCTGTTGTTAGGGCAGGACAAATTCGGAGAATGTGTTGGTGATGTCCAGGATATTGTTTGTAAGGTTTGATTCCATCAAAATTACTATGTCAGGTTGTTGCTTGACTAATCTGAAAGACAGCCCTCCTAATTTTGATACTAGACTCCAGACATTCGTCAGGAGAACTTTGCAGAAACAATAGGGCTGTTTTTGCTTTTGTCATTATAAGTGTCTAGGTCAGTGCTGGGTGGTCCATCTAGTTCAATTTATTTGTTGTGATTTCATAAGTGAGTGATACAATGGAATTCAAAGAGAAATTGAGAATCACCCACATTGCTGTGGCTGTGTAGTTACATGCAGGCCAGACCAGTTGCAGAATTCCTGAAAGATATTACCGAGCCAGAAAGGTTTTTCCCAATAATGGTTTCATGGCCTCCACTAGATGGTTAATTCCAGATTTTTTTTAACAGAATTCAAATTCCACATTCTGCTGGAGTGGGATTCAAACCCGGGTCCTCAAAACATCACCTGGGTCTCTGAATTAACAGTCTTGTGACGGTACCAGAAGGTCATCATCTCTCTACTCATAGATCTAGAGGCAGGTTCAGCTTCACATTCTGTTGAGCACAGAACTGGCACAAGCCTGCAGCTAGAGGAGGAAGAAATAGCTGAGGTCTCCAACGCTGCTGGAAAAAAAATACTTTCCTGAGCCCAGTATTGATGGTGAGACTCTGGACTTGCCCATAAATGAGCTGATGAAGTTAGTTAGGAAGGAAAGGGAACACCTGGCAGAGGTGCGAGAGATGATATTCAGACTAAGCTGATGGACAGATGCGTCTACTCAAGTTCTGATGGATGTTATGATTATTGTATACAGGCACAAAAATGTCCACATGGACTGGTGCCTTGGAAGGCCAACTAGAACAGTCAGTATCTGTCTAATATATGCGTGAAACCTTTAATTCATCCCTGCTCAAGCTTTGGATTCTTTCAATTTCTTGGATGAGCAAATGTTTTTTTCTCTATGCATTTCGTGGGACGTGGCTGTCACTAGCTGGCCAGCATTTCTTCCCTAGTTGCTCTTGAGAAGGTGGTGGTCAGCTGCCTTCTTGAATTGCTGCGTTCCTCCTGTTGTAGGTTGACTCACAATTATGTTAGGGAGGGAATTCCAAGATTATGACCCAGTGACAGTGAAGGAACACTGATATATTTCCAAGTCAGGATGGTGAGTGACTTGGAAAGGAACTTAGAGGTGGTGGTGTTCCCATATATCTGCTGCTCTTGTCCTTCTAGATGAAAGTGAACGGTGGTTTGGGTGGAGCTGTCTGAGGATCTTTGGTGAATTTCTGCAGTGCATCTTGTAGATAGTACATGCTACTGCTACTGAGCGTCGGTAGTAGAGGGAGTGACTGCTTGTGGATGTGGTGCCAATCAAGTGGGCTGCTTTGTCCTGGATGGTGTCGAGCTTCTTGAGTGTTGTTGGGGCTGCACTCATCCAGGCAAGTGGGGAGTATTCCATCACACTCCTGACTTGTGCCCTGTGGATAGTGGACAGGCTTTGAGGAGTCAAGAGATGAGTTACTCATTGCAGTATTCCCAGCTTCTGGAATAATCATGACCTCCTCCCAATGCTTGATTAGCTCAAGGATTGAGAGAGATGCCATTGTACATGAATCGTGATATTGAACAAATTACAAATATTCAGGAACTGTCCTCTCTGCCAGCGATCCAAACTCCTTGCTCAGCTCAAGTCAAGTTATACCTGCAACCTACAGCCAATGAGTGCCCACAAATATTCATGCAAAGGTTTCCATGCTGAAAATCTGGCTGCTATCAGGTTATTTCAGGCATGTTTGTCTCATCTCACATTTGGCTTGAATCCCTCAGCATCTCCATCTTCCTCCTCCATCTAAAGCAACAGTTAGCTGCTCTAAAGCCCATACTCTCAGCTCTCAGCTTCTTGTGGAATTAAGCTGTGTAGTGTGCAACAAACAACCATTCCTCCAGAGATCCTGTCTAATAAGCACTGGACTGCTCCCCTTGGTGGTCCAAGCAACACAAGTGCATCTGCAGAAGACCTAATGCTTATCCAGTGATGGCTTTCATAGATGCATGAGCAGCACAAGTCTGACTAATAAGTTCACTAGGCATTTCGGAGGTCCCCTTTATCACCCATGAGTTAGCTCAGAACATAATGCACGTAGGAGAGGAAACATCCATAGAAACTGGGAGTTGTATTGAATGTAAGAACATCACAGCTCCTGGGATAGCAAGCACACATGGGCAGGATTTGATATGATTTAATCTCATTTTATTTCATTTACCATTGTCAGTTATATCGAGGTAAGTGAAAAGTGTTGTCGCTCATGCTTTACAGGCTGGTCATGCTATACAAGCGTATCAAGGTAATAGAACAGAGTGCAGGATACAACGTTACAGTTGCCCAGAAAGTGCAGCGAGAAATCAACATTAACATTTAACAGGCCCATTCAAAAGACTGGTAACAACGAGAAAAAGCTGTTCTTGAATCTTTCCCAATGAATATCAAAATTTATGTATCTACTGCCTGATGGTGGAGGATGGAGGAGAGTATAATTGAGGTGGGCGGGATCTTTGGTTATGTTGGTTGCTTTCCTGACACAGAAGGAGGTGTAGATGGAGTCAACGAATGGAAGTATTGTTTGCTCAATAGACCGGGCTGTGTTTACAACTATCTGTAATTTCTTTTGGTCTTTGGAACAGCAATTATCATACCACACTGTGATGCATCCAGTTTGGAAGCTTTCTATGGTGCACATATAAAAATTTGAGAATGTCTTTCTGGGCAAGCTGAATTTCCAAGGCATCCTGAGGAATGTCAGCTTTGCTGTCAGCTTTCCTGTTCTTCTGATGCTGCTGGGCCTGTTGTTTTCCTCTGGCTCCACACTTTGTGTGTTAAAGGAGTCTAGCATGGGGGCTGAGTATGTTGCCTGGCGGGGCTCCAGTGTGGAGGATAATTGTGGAGGAGGTGTTGACACCTATCCTAATTGACTGCAGCCTATGGATCAGGAAGTTTTGAATCAAATTACACAGAGGGAACATGAAGTGTTTCCTGTGGTCACAGACAAGCTGGACATTGAGGGATTGAAGCCCTTTTCTGCTCAGGAGTCATGATAGATGAGGCCAGGCAGCTCAGAGTGCCAGAGGTGTGCAATTGATGATCTCTTGTAGCTGCGGGAACATAGTGATGGCTGCGGCACTGCGGCTGTCAGGGCCCATGATGGATCAGTCACACACCAAATTTATTTCTTGTAAAGGGAGCTGATAACCTCACCAGGGCACATGTGGTCTGCATTTTAGGAGAAGCCCCGCAAGTCTGACGCTGAGGTTAGAAACAAGCCAGTGGTGAGGAAGTTCAATGCTTCTGTGATTTTCAGCACCCTCCCTTCAGCTGAGTGACTGCAGACCAATCTGGAGGATGTAGTGGATATATGTAATGGCTTCTCTCATCATGCAAAGACATCTCCTCCCCTGTCATTCACTCATCTGGAGGTCATTGGAATGCTTTCTGTATACCATTTCTCAGTTGATGACTCTGTGTTGTGGAATACTCCATTGCCTTTGCTCATGTCGGGCTTGGTTGTGCAGCCCTATTGTCTTCTTGTCTTGGATTCTGTTCTATTGATCCTCCCTTCTTTTTCTCCTCCTTCTCCTTCTTCTTCTTCTCAGGCTTTTCAATGCTTAGATTGCTATTGGGTTTCATCAACTGGCAGTAGAAGTCCTGATCTGTGAAGTAACAGGAGGAATGAACAGTTTGCTTTGCATTTGGCACCTTGTCATCTGTGAAACACAACAGCAATGTCTCATTGAAATGCTCCTGTCTTGGGTGAAAGCCTGTCCTGCTGCAAACTGGGGAGGCCCATTCTTCACAGGACTGGTTCTCCCCTTTCCTGACACTGCCACATGCATGACATGCGGGCTCTTCATCTTAACATTACATGTACCAAGTTACACAATGTGTATCTATTTGTCCATCATTACCCACTGGAATGCAGCTCTTACACACTAGAGTGATCAGGAAACAGAAAGGCTTCTTTGCAATGCTGTTAACTTTAATATGCAGGATCCCTTGACTGGTTCTGCATGGCTGATTTTGTGTTAACAAACAACACAATCAAGAACACTGCTGGTGAATGTTAGCTTTCTTTCCTGCGAAAGGTGAATAATTGACAGGACTTGGTAGGGAGATAGCTGTTGGTAACATTTATAGTCCGTTCACCTTTAATGTGCACTGATAGCTTCCATCTCACGCAAAGCCATTAATAGAGTACTCACGCTGTCTATATTTCCAGTTGTTATTTAGATTGCTTCTTTTGGGCGTGCATTCATTACCACATGAGGAGCTAAACATCAAGAACCAACAGTCCTAGCACTGGAAGCATTTATTCAATGAACCAGCTTATTTCTGATGGACCAAAGTGACAGATGAATAGTTTACTCACTGGAACTGGGAAGAAACAAGTTACCATGCTAGGTATTCGTTTTGTATTCACAAATATATATATAAAATAGTATGATTTTTGAACAAATGCACTTCCCATAATTGGATAACAAAATTATGCCATTGAATGTAATTCCAGTAAATGGGGTGTTAGCAGGTAGTCCAGACATGTTAGTGAATATGACAGTAACCTGAATCCTTGAAAGATTCTGACAACTTGACGCCATCATTTTAATCCACCTCCGAGTCTATTAAGTGCTCTATCTGCTCGTCTAAATCCTCAGAATATGCTATGAAAGTTCAAACCAAGTTGGATGAAGAGAAATAGTTTCTCCAAGGGCCAGTAATGGCGATGGGTGGGCTCAGTGGCTAGCACTGCTGCCTCTCAACGCTAGGGGCCTGGGTTCACTTCTGCCCTTGACCAACTGTCTGTGTAGTGATTGCATATTCTCTGCGTGTATTTCCTCCTGGTGCTTTCATTTCCAACCAAAGTCTAGAGATGTGCAGGCTAAGTGGATTAACCATGCAGGGATAGCGGGATAAAGTAGGAGGGGGTAGGGTCTGGGTGGGATGCTCATTGGTGTGGATCCACTGGACTAAATGGCCCGCATCCATGTTGTAGGGATTCTAATAATCTTTGGAACTATCTTCTGATGACCCGATGTGGCCTCCTCTACATCGGTGAGACCAAGCGCAGACTCGGAGATTGATTCACGGAGCATCTGCGTTCTGTACGCTATAATCATCAACACTTTCTGGTTGGCAGCCATTTCAACTCCCCCTCCCATTCACTTGGTGACACGTCTATCCCGGACCTCTTCCAATGTCACAATGAGGCCACACGTAAACTGGAGAAACAATACCTTATATTCTACCTCGGGAGCTTACAGCCCAATGGCCTCATCACTGCATTCACCAGCCTCATCCCATGTCCAGCCCTCCCTCGAATCCCGACCTCCTTGACTTGACACAATCTGTCCATTTTACTTCTCACCTATCCGCCCCACCCTTTCCATTGTACAATCTCCACTACTTTCTTTCTGCCTCTGCCTATCGCCTTCCCACCTCCCTTCGCCCAGCCCCACCCCTGTCCTTCTAATTATTTCTGAACTCCCTTCCCCCTCCCCAGTCCTGATGAAGGGGCCAGAACCAAAATGTCAACTGTCCTGCTCCTCTTATGCTGCCTGATCTGCTGTGTTCCTCCACCTCCACACTATATCGACGCTGACTTCCTTCGGAGACCTTCAGTGTTGTTCTGCAGTCTTTCCTTCTGTTAGGTTTATTTGATACACAGCACTTGTGATTACATTAATTTATCTGTTAAGCATTAAATCCAAGGTCTTCTTTTATAACTCCTGAAGCTGGGGTTGATTGTTGAAGCAGGGCTCAGAATAGAAAGTTATTTTATTACACCCATTGGACAAAAGGAAGTAACAGAAACAGAACTGCCAGTGAAAATAAAAATGTACTTCCTTTCAATGTCTGGCAATCCCATTAATTTCACAAACAGACCTAGCCAACCTCTTTCAGAATTTACAATGTTACAGCCAAAAGCTGCATTTTAAATACATCTATTGAATTATAACACAATCAAAAGAACTGGTGACTAATTTACCAATGTAGTGAAATGCTTATAAATCTCCCAACAGGTAACCAAAATCATTTCCTGCAGTTTGCAGTTTGGGGGATAAAAATGAAACACTGATAGATTCTTTACATCCATTAATCAGACCCATGCCAGTCCACCAACATCATTACTTAGAGTGACAATTTTTGAATATTACTGGTCTTCATGGGGCTATGATATTTATCACTGCCTTAGTGACTGAGTAAAGCAAAATGCAAGTAATTGTTGGATTACACAAGTCGCTTTGGCCATAACATTCTCCTTCTCTTGTATTGTAAGTTGGATCCGAAGACATAGATAAATCCAGGATGTGCCATAATTTGTATTGTTATTGAACAAAGTTCATTCTAATGTAGCATACCTTGACATAGCCTTAGTTCCATACATTTTTTTTTATTTCGTCATAATCTGGTGCTAGTGTGATGAAAGGTGTTGTGCATTTAAGGTGAGAGAGGTAAATTCAAAGCAGATGTGAGGGGCAAATATTTTACACAGAGTGATAGGAGTGTGGAACATGCAGCCAGGAAAGGTGGTGGAGGCAGATGCAACTGAAGCATTTAAGGACCTTTAGATAAGCACAAGAATATACAAGAAATGGAGGGATATGTACCAAAGTCAGGCAGAAGGGATTTGTGTTTGGCACAATGCCATGGGCTGGAGGGCCTGTTCCTGTGCCATATTGTTATATGCTCAATGAAAGTTTATAATATATTATTATTTTGGGAATTTGGTTTTAATGTAGATTTAATATGGATTTTTGGCTTCTGTTCTGTGAAGGTTTTTTGTTAAGAAATGTTCAGAAAGTCATTTGACACAGTGAGCTAAAACAAGAAAGTAGGATACTTAGGTTAAATAACTTACTAGTTAGCTGGAGAAATAAACTGTTGTGGTGTTGATGATGTACAGGAACGTCAGATGACCAGGGACAATAGGTAAGTTTAGTTCGGAGTAGTAAAATCCATCCCAGCAGAAGAGCAGCTATTATTTTATGGACACCATCAACCCACCAGCGTTGGAAATACTTCATAGGTTATTTAAGTAACTTCAACGCAGCTGAAGCTGTACGATAGGCAATGCGTTCTTTTACTTGTCTGTAGGTCTTGGGAGAAACAAGAACAAATAAAACACATATGCTGAATATTCAGAAAATCTTTGAATAGAAATTCTAACTACATTGTCAGTTTAATAAAGCATTTTAAAGTGAAGATAACATTGATGTGACACGAGGGTCAAGTCTCTGTGAAGAATATTGCTGGACGAAAGGAATGAATCTTTACCGTTCGTGATAAGATGATCAAATTGTCTGATAGAAAGCGTTGTTTTCGTTCATTTCTGTAGCAGACAAATGCCCGTGGTTAAAAGTACATTAGTAGTCTTATATGTTCAGTGACTATCCACCATGATAACCAAATTGCATAAAGAAAATTATTGCCTATCAAGCTAGCTTTCAGCCTAGGATATGACATGTCCATTGCACTCCAATGATAACAGTTTCACTCACAGCCCCTTTTATTCTTTGCACTAAATCGTTAGAGATTGCACCCCAGTTGGAGGTCATTCAACACAACAGCCATTTTTTGGTCAAACTTTTCTGGTTTTGCAATCTGTTTATCTTCTCATGAGTACTCGCAAGTATCTATTACACCCGAGAAACCATTGGTTGGTCAGTGAGCTCACAGATATGAGTTAGCAGATCTTTCACTATACTCACCTGAAGTTAATTCTTTCTCATTCCTTTATAGAAATAATTAGGTAGCAATCTGAAACTTCGGATGAATGTCCGTCCTCCTGTTTATCTGAGAAATATTGAGATAAAAATGGGAATTTGTTACAGCCATCCTTCAGCAACCATATATGTTGAGATCTGACCCTTGTGTTATGTTTGGATCAGATTGCAATTTATTTTATTTATCTCAAAACAATACAGAGAGTTGACTGTAATTCAACACATTATAATACTTTAAAATATTTCAGAAGTTACTGTTTCAAGATGCACAAAACTTTATCAAATCATTTCTGGAATATTCCCTGTCTGATCTTTGAACCTAACTCCCTAGCTTCACCCACAGTCATAAGCAATGAGCGTAAAATGAACAGTGAACCAAACTGACCAGTTAATCATAGAAAAATTTAGATAATCGAATTCTATTACTTATCCCTTGATAAGATGGAACATTTTGTTTTAAGTAAAATGATTCTGAACAAACAAATATACATTGGGTTGTTTCTTGGGATTCAATTTGTCTGCTTTTTCTATGTGCAGAAATGGTCAGAGAGGTGTAAGTGTGTCACAATCCCTGGCGAGACCACTGAATTATTTTCCCGTCTCAGACGAGATCACCACATTAATATTACTGAGATAACAAAGTGTGAAGCTGGATGAACACAGCAGGCCAAGCAGCATCTTAGGAGCACAAGAGCTGATGTTTCGGGCCTAGACCCTTCATCAGAGAGCTCTCTGATGAAGGGTCTAGGCCCGAAACGTCAGCTCTTGTGCTCCTAAGATACTGCTTGGCCTGCTGTGTTCATCCAGCTTCACACTTTGTTATCTCAGACTCTCCAGCATCTGCAGTTCCCATTATCTCTGATCACATTAATATTATTATCTGTTTAGCCAGCAGTAATCTTTATGCTTAAATTATTCAATGTTTGAAATCCCAGGTACTTACTAAAATAATTAAGCCATAATATTCAATTGCATTGAACAAATAAGGTGAACCTTATTGTACAACATTCAAAAAGGAAAACAAAGGAAAATATAAGTACAAAATGTTTAACCTAAAATACAGGATTAGCATGAGCTAAATATAGGTTATTAGACTACAACCCCAAGAAACACATCCAAAAGATACAGTCAGAGATAATGGGAACTGCAGATGCTGGAGAATCCAAGATAACAAAGTGTGGATCTGGATGAACACAGAAGGCCAAGCAGCATCTTAGGAGCACAAAAGCTGACATTTTGGACCAAGGCCCTTCGTCAGAATTATCATCCGATGAAGGGTCTAGGCCTGGGACGTCAGCTTTTGTGCTCCTAAAATGCTGCTTGGCCTGCTGTGTTCAAAAGATGCAGTCAGTCCAGTTTACCATGAATTTCAACATTATTATTACATTAGTAACTCTTTGGGTCACCAATTTTATTAAAACTTTGTCTCCTTTGAGGAGATTTGAAATTTTCGGTATATTTTTGAAAATCTAGCCCCAAGCCTATATATTTCCTCAATAGGTGCTCTAACTCATCCCGTTTCAATGATTGCTCAACTGTAGTAGATCAATCTCGTCACCGTTGACCTCATAAAGATGATATACATTTGTGGTCGTGATTTGACTGTTTGATTCGAGCCAGTATCCAAAAATAAATCATGGTTCACTTGCACCTGTTTAATTGATTTTACTATGTTGCTCTACAATTTTAACTATTTCCAATCCGGCATTTTTGTTAACCAATATTAATTGTTTAGGAATGGGCAGTGACACTTTGAAGTTAAACCTATCAATTCTCTCATGGCATTTCAAATGTTCATCCAGGAACTTCTAGTGAGCTAAAAGTTGTTACATTCTGTGCACCGGTAAGGTTTTTCTTTGGCTGCACTTGAATATGCATGCTTGATTTTTGAATCTTGCATAAAACTTTATTATAGCAGGAACACTGGCAAGGATCAGAGCAAGGAACAGTTCAAGAATGTACCACAAACATTGTTAGAAAGTTTCTAGCCTTGTTTTGGGAAAATGTTTGTGATATGATGCCCACATCCCTTGAAGAATATAGATTTATTTACTCACTCGGAAATGCTAGCTCAGAAAAGTTACCTACTGCTGGTCTGATACTAGACTCTCACTTCCTTACAGCTACTGAGACTTCGAATCTTCATTCTTTTTGCGCAACCTGGTCAAATTTCAAATGCTCTGCAAAGTGCCTCGGAATTATTTCTTTGGTAGACTCAGTTACTTGCTACGCACAACTGCCTCTGGCAACATTGACACGTGACTTGATCACATCAGGCTTCTACAAAATGTGTTCACCCATTACTTTACCCTCAGATCCACTTGCTAACCCATTAGCTAGGATACAAGAAAAGTCCAGCTGTTGACTTTATTCCCCTTCACAAATGCTATCAGACTGCTGGAAGAGCTCTATCAATTTCTGATTTTATTTCAGTTTTCATTTTCAAAGAAGCTGCTATTTAGTCAAGTTCCTTGACCTGCAACAAAATAAATGTTCTTATTTTTGTGTAGTTGCCTGAGGTAGCAGCCAAATCTAAAGCCCTGCTTTCAAGTACCTAATAAGGTACTTAGCACTGATGTTAAAGGTTCACCGCTGAAGTTGAAAAATATTTATCTGTCAAAATAACAGTGGCAGCTATGACTCAGATAACATTTGTCCTCTCGTTGAATCAGAAAATAGTGAGTATAATGTTTATCCCCTAGGCAACACCTGAACAAATGCCAGATTATTTGGTCCTTGCTGTTTGTGGCATCTTGGGGTGTGCAAATTGGTTAGTCTATTTCCCACCTTCGAACAGCTCAGCTGCTCTCAAATCCATCAACTGTAAATTGATTGAGGATGTCCTCAGATCATGAAAAGACCTCTTTCAATCTATTTACAACGTTCCCTGTCATATGGAGAGATGATTTAGAATGTTAAAGATTGGAGTGTTAGAAAGGAAATTAGACAATTCATTCTTGAGTAACTAATATTAATTTTAAAATAAAATTTTACATGCACTGCTGAATGAACCAATTAGTAGCGACAGCAGCCTTGATGCTACATGTGGTGCTTGTATGTAGCTTCCCAGCATCACTGCTGCTTCTCTGAGGTGGAAAGTTTATTTGCTTTGTGATCTAATCCTCCATACTGGGATATATCTAAAGGGTGTTTCAATACCCAGCTGCTCTAGTACTGTTTTGTCAACATCACTTTGACAATCAAACTGGCTTGGTGGGGCTACCTGGCTCACCAACTTCAATAAGCGTATAGGTGGTAAAAATAATGAGTTGATATTAACATTCTCTGCCTGGTGAGCTGCCGGCAACATCAAACAATTGAATTAACTTCAATAGATAGTCATTAAGCTTTGCTATGAAGTCATTCCAATGGGACATAGCTAACTTAGCAGGAGACTAGTTTTAATTGATAAGTACTGGCCAGTTCCATCAGATGAACTCTCAGGAGATTTTACAACTTTCTAGCATGATCAGCACAACAGAATCATTTATCAGTGCAATATGTAATTTTGCAGAACATGTTTGATTGAAACAAAATGACATTTTAACTTTTTTAACTTCAGTTATGTAGAGAGATTGCAAAGCTTTGAGAGATTGTAAAGATTGCCATCTTTAACTCAAAGAAGGTTAATGAGAGATTCAATGGAAGTGTTCAGAATTATGGGGAATTTTGTGAGGGAGGAACTGTCTCAACAGGTAGAAGTATTCAAAACCAGAGGACAAAGTTTTAAGGTAACTGGTTGAAGAATAAGGGGGTAAGTTTGGAAATATAAGATCTTTTGACTAGATATAGACCATTGAGTCCCTTCAGCCTATTCTGTGCTTTGTGAGATCATGTAACCTGATATGATCCACCTTCCTTTGCCACAAAACCTTTTCATACCTTTAGTTAACAAAAGACTCTGTTCTACTCAGTCATAAAATGAACAATTGCTCTGACTTCAATTTCCATTTGCCAAAGAGAAGAAATCTTTGACCACTGTAAAGAGTGTAGAAATGTTTCTCAATTTCAATCCTGTGACTTAGAGAGGTGGGAAATCCTGTCAGATCTTGTGCTGATTGGCTACCAGTTGGCTTTCTGCCAGACGTAGATTCCAGGGTAAAGGAAGTGCCAGCCACCAAGCGTTACTGGCCAATCTGAAGGTGGCAGCTCCAGAACGTGGCAGTGTCCTTGGCAAAGCTAATGCCTTGGATACCTCCTGCACCAGACTCTGAGGATAAAAATCACCCATGGAAAAAATAAGGCTGTGGTCTTGAGGGGTCATAGTAAGAGGGGCAGGTGAAGCAGAAGCAAGAGCAATAGCTGTGATGGACAGCGCCACCAGCAGCACCGTCAACATCCCACTTCATCATAGGTCCAAGCCTTTCAGTCATACACAGATTAGTCTGGGCCAAGAATCACACACCTTTCCCCTCTCTTTCCCCCTCCCCCTTCCACTCTCCTCCTCTCCCCCATACCGCCAGCTTGCATGCAATGCTTCACTATTTGCCTAGGGCAACCCTTTCTCATCCTGACTGGAGCTGAAATGATTGTCTGCTTACTGGCCTCAATTTTGGTGGGTTACTCGAGACTGGCCCTTGCCACATGAACTGTAATTTGGTTAGGTTCAGGAAGATGGTGCTGTACTTGAAGAATAATTGTTCTGTGTTTGATTGGTTTGTTTGATTTGTCTGGGGACGAGTCGCTGGACCCGAGAAGTTAACTCTGACTTTTTTCTTCACAGATGCTGCAGGACCTGCTGATCTTTTCCAGCAATTTCTGTTTTTGATCCTGATTTACAGGATCTGCAGTTTTTGTTTTGCCTGGGTTCACTGATCAATCTGCACACAGTTGACTGTTCATTCCCCTGGGTGGGGCTAGAGAATTAAGTGCTGGCACAATTTGTATGCTAAGTATCTAGAATCAGACAAAGACCAGTGACACAATCTTGAGATGGGGAGCTAACATCTTTTTGGGGAGGCTTCTTAACCATAAGCCGATCAGTCAATGATGTGGCCAGCAGAGAGTTAGTCAAGATAGCAAGTGTGGTCTTGCTGACAGATAATTGCTGGCCAATCAGAGGACTAGCAGTTCTTGTGCTCAGCAGAATCACTGGAAAAACAACAGCTGATTGGAGTAAGGGATGCATCTTCTGAGTCAGAGGATTGTGCATTGTCCTGGGTTTCAGATAGACGATATTGAGTTGGAATTTTGTGGGTAGGTGCTGGGGGCAAGTGCAGGGGGATTCAGCAGCAAGGGCACATGTGTTTTCAGAGCGTCCACTCCCATCCCAATGTCTCGTCCCTCAACAAGCACAGGATGGTTTTCATCAAAGGACTCACCTCAGCTCAGAGGTGAGACGCTGGCAACACGGATTAAGCTGCCAAGCACTTGCATAGCGACAGACCCACATTGGTTGACATTAGCATTGGCAGGGTGAGCCTATTATTCAGTTAATTAACTGGCCTCTTCAGGGCCTCAATTGTTAGTGGGTCAGGAAGGTTTTCTTCTACAGAACTTAACTGTGCTGGAGTTACGGGTACTAAACCCTCCTACATAGGTAAGCACTCTTCCCATCCAGCTGTCTACCAGTGAAAAGCAGAAGACTTCTACCTGTGTGTTGACATTCCTGTTCTGTAATATTTTAAAATATAATAAATAACAATGTAGGAACCGGAGTCATCTCTGGCTTACTCTGAGATATACAGCCAGAACAAATAAAAACCGAAGGTATTGTGGATGCTGGAAATCAAAACAAAATTGCTGCAGTGAGAAATCAGAGTTAACATTTTGAGTCCAGTGACCCTTCCTCAGAACAAAAATTGGTGTTGAGATAGTTATAAAAAAGTTTAACTTTACCCAGTTCCAGAAGCAACGCCTCCTACCCTCCCTCGACCTCTTCATCTCCAACTGCCGTCGAGACATTAACCGCCTCAACCTCTCCACCCCTCTCACCTCCTCCAACCTCTCCCCCGCAGAACGAGCAGTGCTCCGCTCCCTCCGCTCCAACCCTAACCTCACCATCAAACCCGCAGACAAGTGCGGTGCAATGGTAGTATGGCGCACTGACCTCTACATCGCCAAGGCCAAACACCAGCTCTCCGACACCTCCTCCTACCGCCCCCTTGATCATGACCCCACCCCTGAGCACCAAACCATCATCTCCAACACCATTCATGACCTCATCACCTCAGGGGACCTCCCACCCACAGCCTCCAATCTTATTATTCCCCAACCCCACACTGCCCCATTCTATCTCCTTCCAAAAATCCACAAACCTACCTGCCCTGGTCGACCATTGTCTCAGCCTGTTCCTGCCCCACCGAACGCATCTCCACCTGTCTGGACTCCATTTTCTCCCCTATGGTCCAGGAACTCCCTACCTACCTCCGTGACACCACCCACGCCCTCCACCTCCTCCAGAACTTCCAATTCCCTGGCCCCCAACACCTCATTTTCACCAAGGGTGTCCAGTTCCTATACACCTGTATTCCTCATGCAGATGGCCTCAAGGCCCTCCTCTTCGTCCTGTCCTGCAGGCCCGACCAGTCCCCCTCCACCGACACCCTCATCCGCCTAGCCGAACTCGTCCTCACCCTCAACAACTTCTCTTTCGATTCCTCCCACATCCTACAGACAAAGGGGGTGGCCATGGGCACCCGCATGGGCCCCAGCTATGCCTGCCTCTTTGTAGGTTACGTGGAACAGTCCCTCTTCCGCACCTACACAGGCCCCAAACCCCACCTCTTCCTCCGTTACATTGATGACTGTATCGGCGCCGCCTCTTGCTCCCCAGAGGAGCTCGAACAGTTCATCCACATCACCAACACCTTCCACCCCAACCTCAAGCTCACCTGGGCCATCTCCAAAACACCCCTCACCTTCCTGGACTTCTCAGTCTCCATCTCAGGCAACCAGTTAGTTACTGATGTCTATTTCAAGCCCGACTCCCACAGCTACCTAGAATACACCTCCTCCCACCCACCCTCCTGCAAAAATTCCATCCCCTATTCCCAATTCCTCCGCCTCCACCGCATCTGCTCCCAGGATGAGGCATTCCACTCACGCACATCCCAGATGTCCAAGTTCTTCAAGGACCGCAACTTTCCCTCCGCAGTGGTCGAGAACGCCCTTGACCGCGTCTCCTGAATTTCCCGCAACACATCCCTCACACCCCGCCCCCGCCACAACCGCCCAAAGAGGATCCCCCTCATTCTCACGCACCACCCCACCAACCTCCGGATACAACGCATCATCCTCCGACACTTCCGCCATCTACAATCTGACCCCACCACCCAAGGCATTTTTCCATCCCCACCCTTGTCTGCTTTCCGGAGAGACCACCCTCTCCGTGACTGCCTTGTTCGCTCCACACTGCCCTCCAACCCCACCACACCGGCACCTTCCCCTGCAACCATAGGAAGTGCTACACTTGCCCCCACACCTCCTCCCTCACCCCCATCCCAGGCCCCAAGATGACATTCCATATTAAGCAGAGGTTCACCTGCACATCCGCCAATGTGATATACTGCATCCATTGTACCCGGTGTGGCTACCTCTACATTGGCAAAAACCAAGCGGAGGCTTGGGGACCGCTTTGCAGAACACCTCCGCTCGGTTCGCAATAAACAACTGCACCTCCCAGTCGCAAACCATTTTAACTCCCCCTCCCATTCTTCAGATGACATGTCCATCATGGGCCTCCTGCAGTGCCACAAGGATGCCACCTGAAGGTTGCAGGAACAGCAACTCATATTCCGCTTGGGAATCCTGCAGCCCAATGGTATGAATGTGGACTTCACCAGCTTCAAAATCTCCCCTTCCCCCACTGCATCCCACAACCAGCCCAGTTCGTCCCCTCCCCCCACTGCATCACACAACCAGCCCAGCTCATCCCCTCCCCCCACTGCATCCCAAAACCAGCCCAGCCTGTCTCTGCCTCCCTCCCTGTTCTTCCTCTCACCCATCCCTTCCTCCCATCTCAAGCCGCACCTCCATTTCCTACCTACTAACCTCATCCCACCTCCTTGACCTGTCCGTCTTCCCTGGACTGACCTATCCCCTCCCTACCTCCCTACCTATACTCTCCTCTCCACCTATCTTCTTTTCTCTCCATCTTCAGTCCGCCTCCTCCTCTCTCCCTATTTATTCCAGAACCCTCTACCCATCCCCCTCTCTGATGAAGGGTCTAGGCCCGAAACATCAGCTTTTGTGCTCCTGAGATGCTGCTTGGCCTGCTGTGTTCAGCCAGCTTCACACTTTGTTATCTTGGATTCTCAAGCATCTGCAGTTCCCATTATCTCTTTCTATGTGATGGATGGATTTGGCCTTATTGTCTATTTGTTCATGGAGTATGGGTGTTGTTTGTTGAGCTAACTTGCTGCAAAACCTCTTTACCCGTTCAGGAATGAATAATCCTAATGTAGCAGCAAGCTGTAAGGAAACAATACTTGATTGTCTCAGAGTAGACAACCAGCAAATATTTGAGAAGCTCACATAAGCTTTCCTACATTTCGTAATGACAGCATGTGCTCCTGAAAAATACTTCGGGCCAAAGATAAGTGTGATAATGGAAGTATATTTTCATATCTCAATATATAATCAACTTTCATTCGTGACTGAACATAACCGGCTGATTAAAATAGCCTTAGAAATTCATGTGACCTTTGGCACTTGAGCTTCAAATAGCTCAAAGACTTAAGGAAATATTGAACTAAAATAGGGAATATTCATACTCACCTGGGGAATTGTTTCAGGATGTAGCATTGCAAAAGAACTACAACAGTCTTTTTCAACATAGATAATACAGAACATCGAAACTCTGTGCGTAAGACAAAGTGTGTTAATTAGAACATTTTAGCATTCAACTGTATTATGATGGCTTGGCTCATCCAAACAAAACTATGTGAATATTAAGACATTTAAAAAGAACACACAATATTGGAATTCACATCCACAACGTCCTTTATTTGGAGGAAACACTGAATTTGTGCAAGTCATGCATTGAGGAGGCCATTTTGTTGGTTGTTTACACTCAGGAAGTAGGCATTTACAGAATTCCATAAGAAAATTAGAATTATTTCCCTGCAGTAAAGCTACCAAAGCTATGTTTTAGAAGTCAGAGATCCCAAGTGAAAGCAGGATTCCCCAAATCAATTCTAACCTTACGCTCACTTGAGAAACAACTGCCCAGAAATTCAACTATAAGAAATCTTGTGACTTGCTTAGAATCCCTTACTGCCTGCAGCCAAAGTAGTCTGAAAACAGACAATCTGATCTGTTCTCAGAACCGAAGCAAACTCAGGCTTGGTTAATATTTGGATGGGCAGACTGTATAACAATACCAGGTGCACTAGTCTTTAGGACTCTTGTGGCCCAGTAGTAGTGTCTGCACCAGGAGGCCTGTGTTTAAGTCCACCCAGTTGCAGAGGTAAGTAATAACATTGTTGAACAGGTCAATGAGAAAAATATCTAGAATTTCTTACTGTATGATATTGTCATTTCAACTTTCAGCTTAATCTGAGAAGCTATGGATCTGTCACAAAAGAGATTAAGATCATTTGAGCTATAAAGGTCCACTTACTTCTGGCTAATCTTTGCAAGTTTAAGAATGTGTTAGATAATCAGACAGTTTTGGAGCATTTCCAGGGTTAAGCATGTGAGAGTAAATAGGCTTAACTCATCAAAGCATGCAACTTATATCGAGACAGTAGGAACTGCAGATGCTGGAGAATCTGAGAACATAAGGTGTAGAGCTGGATGAACACAGCAGGACAAGCAGCTTCAGAGGAGCAGGAAAGCTGACATTTCGGGTCTGGACCCTTCTTCAGAAGAAAGTATATAATTTGGGATCCTTGCTCTATTAGCAAGAAATCATATTTATGGTAATATGATTTATGGGCAGTACAGAGGACACAATTTGGGTCCAGTGGCAATATCAAATCTGTCAGGGATCCGAAGGAAACAGTGAGCACATTAAACAATACGTTGCAGCATTGTGCTTTAGTGTTGACATGTAAATTTAGTACGCTAACCAACGAACTCATTCCTAGTCGATTAATTGAAGGTACTTCATTTCCATAGATTAGGGGTCATCTTTTAATGAAGGACAATGATCCAACTTTGGAAAATACACAATCTTGAAGTTCAAATTAAGTCTACCCTGTTATATTATCAGAGGTTACACAGGAATATATCCTTCAACCCCCAGGGTTACAGACATAGCCTGCACAAACCATGTCACCTCAGTTACTGAGATTATTATTGTGGCCTCATTGGTCTGTATGGACTAGTCTGAATGTTACCTTATATATTAATTCACATGACATATACCATAAGGGTCGGGTTATTTTTGACACTGCTGTCTTGAAGTTTATTACCCTACTTACACAGCTATAATGTCATACACTTTGTCTGGGTTCTGTGCTTACTACTGTCACTTTATCATATATACATTTAATTGACTGAACACATTACATTGTCCTTTTTGAGTGAAGGTACCTTCATAACAGAAAGCCATAATATTGTATATTGTCTATTGGGAACCAAGCCTGTCTGGTCGAGAATGAATACAACAACAGTTACAACAAGGTGACAACAAATTCATCAACATTTCATCAACACTGTCAGATACCTCAAATCTTTGTCAAAATTGCAGAAACATTCACAAAGTCACAACGCCATATCCAGCCAAAAGGAGGAAGTACAAATGTGTTTAAAGTGTAACCATTTTACCAATTTATGCAAATCATTAAAAACAACACTTTCTTGTCTTGATACACAAATCCTGAGAGTGAGGCGCAGCAAGTATACATCATCACACAAGATAAAGCACCAAGACATTTTAAGGAGTGTCCCATGAAGGACAAACTGAGAAAGGTGGAAAAGGAATTTCTCGCAGAAATGTAAGTAAGAACCACAATAGCATACATTCAAAAGAGAGACCATTCAGTGTTGGATATATAAGGAATAAAAACTGAAAGAACTGCTATAAATCAGAAACAGAAACAGAAATTGCTGGAAAAGCTCAGTAGGTTTGGGAGCATCTATAGAGAGAAATCAGAGTTAATGTTTTGGGTTTGTTGACCCTTCAACCGCTCTGAGGAAGGGCCACCTGGCCAGAAACATTAACCCTGATTTCTCTCCATAGTTGCTGCCGGATCTACTGATCCTTCCTGGCAATTTCTGTTTTTGTTAGGTATGTAATAGCTCATTTCAAACTCTGTTCTCATTGCAGAAATATCTGTAGATAAACAGCAATGAATGGTCTTGGGTACATTGAAAGATATACTGAGGAGAATGCTGACACAGCCAACATCATTTCTTACCTCACCAGGATATTGTCCCATGCCATGGCTGCAATGGATTGTAGAGCTCAAGAGCTGTGTGCTTACTTTGGGACTGAATGGTCTAGAGGTGGCAGCGGTTCAAGATATTTTGTCAAAACAGACTGTCAGCCAATATGGGAGGACCCCACGGAGTTATGTTTACATTTCGTATAACAGTAAATACTTATGGAAAATATTTTGGGTCTGAGAAATGTATGATGGTTGAATAATATTCATTTTGTCCGAGATGCCAAAGAATTGGTGAATCCCATAAACAATATTTTACAGCTTTGTGGCTTCCACAAGTAAATTTGTTATGCTAACCAATGACCTAACTGGTGGCTAATTATTTGAAAAAAAAATCAAACCCATGAGTTAGAGAATACCTGCTCATCGATAATCATGATATAACCCTGGTGAAGCCAACATCTTGGCAGGCATTATGAATCAGCAGATTCCAAAAGAGTATGCAAAATTGCACCCTTGGTCTCAGGATCACAAGAGCTACAGACAAGGAGATCATAGCAGTCACATTAGCACATGCCCTATGATAGCCAGATAGCTTCAAACAGTGCCCAAGCTGTTGCTATACACATCTGCCATATTCAGCTCAAAGGAAAAAGTGCAAGTCATGCTCAAAGTGGGACAAGTCTTCAAAAGGAATCCTTTCATTGCAAGTGAAGTACAGTGTGTAAATAACATTGCAAAAGGTAATGCATTAGAAATTGCATTGTGGAAAGGGCTTGCCAACAGTAATATGCACAAGAACTCCAAAAAGACACATTCGTGGAAGAGGCATTCTGGTGCCAATTATGTAAAGCTTTGTTTCAGGCTGCTTCTGGCAGGGACGTCTATTAAGACATACCAGTGAATTTGCTGTCAGCTGTAATGTCTGTGATAAAATGTTTGGAATGCTCCAGATGTATAACATAGGAAGATAGGAACATAGTAACAAAAGTAGGACATTCGTCCACTTGAGCCTGGTTTTGTCTTTCAACAAGATAGTGAATAATCTGTGACCTAACCCCATACACCAGCCTTTGGTCCAAATCCCTTAACGCATTTTTGCTTAACAACAACTTATGCACCTCAGATTTAAAAGTAGCAATTGATCTCGCATCAACTACTGTTTAGGAGCAAATTACTGCAGATGCTGGTTGTCGGGTTCCAAACGTCTGTCACCCTTTGAGTATAGAAATGCTTCCTAACATCTTCCTTGGATGGACTTGCCTTAATTTTTAGACTACGTGCTCATTTTCATATCCCTAATCAATGCAAATAGTTTACCTTTATCTACCCTGTTTTTTCGTGTTAACATCTTGAAGACTTCAATCAGATCACTGCTTAATCTTCTTAAATTCCAGAGAAAACAGGTTTAATTTGTATAATTTAAGTAAAATAAATTCATAACTTTTTATAAATGAACCTGTAAAATCCAGGTGTTATTAAGAGTCATCAAAAGGCTCAAACTCAAGAACTGGAGAGAGATTTGCCCATACAATGGCCAGAAAACAGCCAGCAAAGGAACATTACTTGTGCATGCTTGGTAAGTGCCCTAAACCAGTGTTCCCACAATGATAAAGCTTTCAAGAAGAATGACACACTTAGGAGGCTTGTTATGATGCACTCGTGGGGAAGACCTTGTCAGAATGTAGCAAGGTGTAGAGATGAGGGGTTCAATGAACATATGAAGGCACTAGAATCATAGAATCCGTACAGTGTGGAAGCAGACCCTTTGGTTTATTGAGTCCCCGCAGACCATCCGAAGAGTACCACATCCAGACTCACCCCCCCATTCCATCCCTGTGAACCTGCATTTCCCATGGCTAACCTGCACATCCCTGGACACTTAAGGGCAATTTAGCATGGCCAACCCACCTAACCTGTAAATCTTTAGACCGTGGGAGGAAACAGGGGTGCCCAGAGGAAACCCACACAGACACGGGGAGAATGTACAAACTCCACACAGTCGCCTGAGGATGGGATCAACCCCTGTCCCCGGCACAGTGAGGCAGCAGTGCTAACCACTGAGCCACTGTGCTGCCTGGCTTAACTTCCACATGCCACTGACCATTTTTTTTGTTGTCACCACCTGCTAGTGAGAATGTTGGAGCAAAAACAAAGTCACA
Source organism: Stegostoma tigrinum (assembly GCF_030684315.1). NCBI lineage: Eukaryota > Metazoa > Chordata > Chondrichthyes > Orectolobiformes > Stegostomatidae > Stegostoma > Stegostoma tigrinum. The sequence goes on along the minus strand of NC_081372.1, from coordinate 52,566,974 downwards.
AAATGACAACATAAAACAAAAGCATATTTTCAAAAATGTACGAGGTGTGAGTGGAACATGATTTATGGTTGGAGATTGCATATGAATCAAATAGCCGAATGATGGCCACCAACTTGCATAATCTCGGCCATGTCCAAAGCAGAACAAACCATTGCTTTGTGTCAAGACTTGTTTGTTGGATTCCGACACCTAGTTTAATGTGAGATGTTTGATAATGGACACAAAACATCAGTGATTATGAAAATGCATTTCTTCTCCCTATGATTTACAATGATCATCTGCACATCATATTGATCACAGAGATCACAATAGATGTGAAGAATTAATCATAATTATTCACGACATTTGTATCTCAAAGGTTCTTTCTGGAGAAACAGATGCATTGAATAGTAAGAAACAACCTGTATATGTGTTCATTATTTTAAATAGGCTCACTGAAAATAGGGTAACTAGTAAAATAGGGGAGAAGATGTGATGTTTGATTAAACTTGACTGACTGCACATCCTTGTACAATTCTTGATTGCTTCAGTTTATGCTGAAGCTGATGTCTTGAATGTGTCCTACCAAAGAGAAATTCTGGAGAGAATCTAGGGAGATAATTATGATAATGTTTATGTTGATGGTTCTGTAAAGTTTTAAATCATGTCAAGAAAGATTGAATTCAGAGCTGCCTCTGAATGATTCTGAGGTAAATAAGATTTGCAGCAACATCAATCCAAATTTAATACTGCGCACCAATTGGCTGTTGTGGTAATGATCACCATTGGGCTGAATTGTTAATCCTCTGGTGAGATTTCAGGGATTTCCCATTCAGTACCCAATCACTACCATGGGACCAGCCCACAGTGAGTCAGACAGCCAATCACTGACATGGCTAGGAAAATGATTTAGTGACAGGATACAGAAAGTTGGAGTGATTAGTATATTCCCAAACTGGCAGGGTGTGATTAATGGTGTCCTGCAAGGATCTGTGTTTGGACTAAGAAGGAATTTCTGTATACAAAGAGCAATGGACATTTGGAACTCTTCCTTAAACAGCAATCGATGCTAATTCAATTGCTAAATTTAAATCTGAGGGAGACTTTTTTCATTATCATGCCAAGGTGTCAAGAGATATGGGCCCAAGGCAGGCAAAGGTCATACCAGCTAAGCTTGAGGGGCTGAAGGGCCTAATCCTGTTCGTATTCCCTGTGTTCATAAGTTCCTAAAAAGAGAGCTCCACAGGATTTAGAGCTGTTGCTGTTTTCTCTTGTGTGCACAGAGTCATCTGTTACATATGTGCTCCTATCAAGGCTCCCATACAGTAGGCAGCTGCCTTCGACAACAAGAAGGATCACCATTTGTACAACTTGTCTGCTCTTTCGCCCATTTCTCATAGTCCTTCAGTAGTCCTAGAAGTCATGTACCTCATATTCTGAAGCAGTTCCAAGTATTCATTAAATAAAATTAAGAACTGCAAATGTTGGAGATCAGAAACAGAAACAGAAATTGCTGGCAAGACTCAACAGTTTTGGTAGCATTCGTTGGGGAGAAAACAGAATTAACATTTCAAATCCGATGATTCTTCATCATTGGGTTAGTGGATATGGAGAGACTGCAGGGGGTTCTGGGTGAGGGTGTGAGTCATACTTATGCGTATAACTGAGGCATTACCTGGTGACTGCAGGGAGGCCTTCTGATTTATTCATCTCAGAATCAGCCCTCATCTGATCCTGCTTTGGCTCCTGCCTCAGGAGGTGATTGGTTTGATTCTAATACATACCTGCTGTAGTGATTGTAACTCACAGAGTATGAGTTCCCTGACTGGGGGTGTTAATCTGCTCCAATCAGTGATAGCTAGCAGATTCACGTAAACAAGACTATCAGAGAATCTTTCATTCTGAGAGCTGCCTGTAAGGGAGGTAGATCAGTGCCAAGGATTCTCCTTATATAAATAAAGGGTGTTGCAATGATAGGATACTGGCCTCTGTGGAGTTTAGATTAGATTCCCTCCAGTGTGGAAACAAGTCCTTCGGCCCAACAAGTTCACACCGCTCCTTGAAGCATCCCACCCAGACCCATCCCCCTATAGCCCACACACCCCTGAACACTACGAGCAATTTAGCATAGCCAATCCACCTAGCCTGCACATCTTTGGACTGTGGGAGGAAGCCAGAGCACCCGGAGGAGACCCACGCAGACACGGGGAAAATGTGCAAACTCCACACAGACAGTCGCCCGAGGCGGGAATCGAACCCAGGTCCCTGGTGCTGTGAGGCTGCAGTGCTAACCACTGAGCCGCCACAAATTATTTCACCTGTTTCTCCAACATGAGAATAATTGTCTTTGCTTTCATGATGTAAACTGTGTGACTTTATATATAGATCTTTTCAACATTATTTATTGTAAGTTTGGGTTCTTGGACTCTAGGTTTGTGAGAAATATGTGTTTTTCGTGTCTGTGGTTAGTAATTAACTTGTAAGTATATCTGTAGCCACGGTGATTTCCTTTAAAACAGTTTTTGAAGCCTAACCTCAGTATTAGTGGTTCTTTGTGCACCCTGGTTAGTTTTAATTTTTTTTACCTTAGATTTTTTTTACAAATCATCAAGCCATATAATGAAGCCTCAAATTTAGTTAGATATTTCTATAACTTTCCTTATTTTACCTTAAGGGAAAGACTCATAACTTAGAGACTGTTTCTTGTTTATATTGAGATTTTTGAAGTCAACGTACAAACCAATACTGCTGAGAAAAGGAGATGGTGAAGCTAGAATAAAAAGTTAGTGATAGCTTCAGACCAGAGTGTGGTCATAAAATCCTGAAGAGGTTACTTAGAGTTGATTATAATTATGTTCAGGTGCTTAATAGCTCTAAGAGGTAGCTATCTGCAGTTCCAGCCTATAAGTTAAAGTCCCAAGTAAATTAAACCAATTGATGTGTTAAAGAAAAGGACTCTTGATGTGACCATTTGAATAAAAATGATGATTTTTATTGCTGCACAAGATGTATTGTTGAATACTGTACCAGGGTATTTTTTGGTTCAATTTTTAAAAAAACTGTCTTCTGGTTTTTCTTCAATATTTAAAGGTGTGTTTGGTGAGTAGTTGGATTGTAAATTTAATTTTTTTTTCAGTTTTTAAATTGTGTTCTCAGTAAATAGCTTGGTTTATTTTAATTATCTTTATTTCTTCTATTAATAACCTTCGGTTTTGACATTCAATTAAAATCTGCAGCATTGTGTGCTTATGTTTTATTGAAAGATCATCTTGTTAAAAACCAAAACCAAATTAAAATGTAGCCTAGCAAACCTGGTTTAAGTTTACGATCTGACTTAGCTAGTATTAACACTGTTTAGAATCATAACCATTCAATAACAGCTTTAGTGACTAATGTTGCTATAGTATGAATAAATATAAAAACTTTTTAAAAGATGTTTATAAGCTTCTCAACACCTGGAAGATTTTAAACAGCTGAATAAATTAAAGGAAGCTGGTGAAATGTCTCAGGATATTGGATTTTGGAAAGCCATGTCACAGCAGGAATTTATACATTTAATGGTAGGATCCTGGGGAGAGTTGCTGAACAAACCTTGGGGCACAGGTACATATTTCCTTAAAGGTAGAGTCACAGGTAGACAGGGCAGTGAACGTGGTGTTTGGTATGCTTGCCTTTATTGGTCAGTGCATTGACTATGGAAATATTGAGTTGGGAGCTCATGTTGCAGCTATACAAGACATTGGTTCGGCCACTTTTGGAATATTGCATTTAATTCTGGTCTCCCTGCTACAGGAAAGATGTTGTTAAGTTTGAAAGGGTGCAGAAAAGATTTACAAGGAAGTTACTGAGGTTGAAGTGTTTTGAGCTACAGGGAGAGGCTGATTAGGCTGGGACTATTATCTGTGGAGTGCCAGAGACTAAGAGGCGACCTCATAGAGGGTTATAAAATCATGAGATTGATGGATTGGGTGAATAATCAAGGTCTTTTTCCCAAGGTTGGAGGGTCTGAAACTAGAGGGCATAGGTTTAAAGTAAGAGGGGAAAGATTTAAAAAGGGGCCTAAGGGGCAACTTTCTGATGCAGAGGATGGTGCGTGTATGGAATGAGCTGCCAGAGGAAGTGGAAGAGGCTGGTACAATTACAACATTTAAAAGGCATCTGGATGGGTTTAGAGGGATATGGGCCAAATGCTGGCAAATGGAACAAGATTAGTTTAGACATAGACAAGTTGGACCGAAGAGTCTGTTTCCATGCTGTGCATCTCTATACTATAACTGCAAACAACAAATGAGTAGTTTTTTCTTTGCAGTCATTTCCCTTTGTCTTTGCACCTAGGTATAGGTGGTTACAAATTAATAATAATCTAATATAATAAATAAAAAGATTGCAGCACCATGGAGCTACACTTGGAAGCACTTTACTTCCAAATCAACGCTATTTTTTACAGTCATCTATTAATCATTCTGCCCAAATGTATAGCATGACCTTGCGACCAAGCTTGCGTGAATTAAATGTGATTGTTGTGAAAGTTCTCTTGCTCGAAACAAATTATGATTACTTTCTCTTGCTTTATTGCAATTACACTCTTTATGTGTATCTTCACTGAGGTCTGCTCTATATTTTCTTCCCTTTTATTTGTTGCATTTTTCACAGCAATACTATAAATCACAAAGTTGGGGAAAAAAGCCCTAATTACAAGTTCTCAAACACTGTGCTTGATGAAAGATGGTTGATTCAATCATTGGTATTCAACCTTAAGGAAGAAATCTGATGTTCAGCATTTTTCTCAGGCATTGTTTATTTATATTGATTTCCACTGATTTTACATTCAGGTGAATTCTAATATGTTTTGCAAGATACTTGATTGTAATTAGCCAATAACAGAATGAACATGCAGTTTCAAGCCCTACTTCTCATTGATGCTGACTGAGGAAATTTCAGGGTCCTTTAGCAGGCCTGACAACTCTGGCAATGGCTTGAGATGATCTATCCCAACTAATGATGTGGTATCAAAACCATTGAGACAGTTGTCACAGCCATCTTTGATTACATTAGCCTTAGAGGTGCATTCCATGTAGAGGGATCACTTTGAGGTTGGTAACATTGGAGATACAGGCTTCACCAATATTGTACAAAAACAGAAGTTGCTGAAAGCTCAGCAGGTCTGGCAGCATCTATGAAGAAAAGATCAGAGTTAACATTTCGGGTCTGGTAACCCTTCCTCAGAACAGATCAGTGACTGGGCCCGAAATGTTAACTCTGATCTTTTCTTCATAGATGCTGCCAGACCTGCTGAGCTTCTAGCAACTTTTGTTTTTGTACCTGATATACAGGATCTGCAGTTCTTTTGGTTCCCAAATATTGTGCAGCTTTTACAGGAAGAGGTTTATATATTATTTTTCTTTCCATATATCTCCCATTCAAGCCTGAATTATAGGCTAGAAGATGATCAGGCAGAAAAGCCACAAAGCCCACAGCACTAGGTTTCTTGGTTGAAAGTGAGCGTATACAATTACTTTTATTTTCTCAAGGGATGTGGGTGCATTTATTGCTCTTGAAAAGTGGTGATGAGTTGCCTTTCTGTACTGCTGTTTCCACATGATCTAGGTTGATCCACAATGCCATGAGGGAGGAAATTCCAGGATTTTGACCCAGCAACAGCATGATATTTCCAAATCAGGATGGGTGAGTGGCTTGAAGGGGACTTTGCATGTGGTGATATTCTCATGTGCTCGCTGCCCTTGTCCTTCTAGACGGAAGTGGCCAGGGGTTTGGAAGGATCTTTGGTGATTTTTTTTTAGTGCATCTCGTCAATAGTAGCAGCAGTGTGTACTGAGTGTCAGTGGTAGAGACAGTGGATGTTTGTGGATGTGGTACCAATCAAGCAGGCTGCTTTGTCGTGGATGGTGTCAAGCTCCTTGAGTGTTGTTGGACCTGCACTGACCCAGCCAAGTGGAGAATATTCCATCACACTCCTGAATTGTGCCTTGTAGATGGTAGACAGGCTTTGGGGTTATTCATTGCATTATTTCTCAACTCCGACCTGCTCTTGCAGCCATTGTGTTTGTGGTTAGTCCACTTGAGTTTCTGGTCAATGGTAACCATGAAGATGTTGATAGTGGGGGATTCAATGAAGATAATGGCATTGAATGTCAAAGAGCAGTGATTAGGTTGTTTCTTACTGGAGACAAAATAAACAAGCACCATTTGCCTGCTTTTGGCCATATCCCTTTAGCCTTTCCTATTCATGTGCCCGTCCAAATCTCTTTTAAATATTGAAACTGTATTGACATCTGCCACTTCCATCCTTATTATATTCATGCCTAGACTGTTTCAGTATCTGAGGGGTTGTGAATGATGATGAACATTGTAAAATCATCAGCAAACCTCCCCATTTCTGACCTTTATGATGGAGGGAAGCAGCTAAAAATGTTTATAGCAATCGAAGCTGCCTCACTGAATATATTCTACACTAGTTTCGACATATTTTTGATATGAGAGTCAAGCATTATGAAAACAAGTGTAGGGTCATGGAGGACAGTGGAGTTGATCCCACAATCAGATCAGCCATGATTTGTACTTCCTGGTGGAACAAGTTTGATGGATTTAAAGATAACTTCCTATTTCAATCTTTTATAATTGGAAGAGAGCTTGTGGGAGCATCTGATTGTTAGAGTGAGGGGAAAGTGGAAGAAAATGTTGTGATGAGAGGTAGGCCTCAAAAGTTTGGAGTAACTGTGGCTGAACAATGCTCCTTCTATAAACCTGGATAGAATCATAGAATTTTACAGTACAGAAGGAGGCCATTCAACTCATCATGTCACTACCTGCTCCAGAAACTGCTAGCCAGCCAGTTCCGTTCTCCAGCTCCTACCTCTAGCCCTCTAACTTCAACTCTGAGTCGATACTGTCTCTCCATGTTTATTTAACCAAAATGCATCGCCTCACATTTCTCCACATTGAAATTTACGCAGTGTCATCTGCAAATTTAGAAATTTTGCCCTCAACATCCATCTCCAAAATTGTTTACATAAATCAGAAAAAGCAAGGGTCCCGGAGAATACCACTTTCCATTTGTCTCCAGTCTGAGAAGTGTCCATCTACACCTACCTTCCGTTTCCTATCTTTAAGCCAACATCCAATCCATGCTGCCCTATATCCATCAATCCCAAACATTTTTAATTTGCTAAACAACCTGCCATATGGCACAATATCAAATCTTTTTTGAAAGTCCAAATATGTAACATTCAGAGCAGTACCCTCACCAACTGCCTGTGTCACTTCATCAAAGAACACAATTAAATTTGTCAGACATGATCTGTTCTTGAAAATGCCATGTTAACTGTCTTGTATTGAAGTATTTTTCTCGCAGCATATATTTATCTTTTTCAAGTATTGCAGCCTCCATCAGCTTTCCCACTAGCTTAGTTTCTTGGGTTATCCTTTGACCTGTTTTTAAACAATGGTATCTCATTTGCAATCGTCCAGTTTCTTGGTATTAATCCTATGTCTGGAGAGACCTGGAAAATGTCTGTCAAAGGTTCCACAATTTGCTCCCTTATCTCTCTCAACAATTTAGGTTTCATCCCACCTGACGTCTCTGCCTGGATTGTTGCCACCTTTACATGCAGCAAAGTTCTCTGTCCAAGTCTGCTTATAAATTTGAACATTATCAAGCTACACCCAGTGCCTGAAAGAGGTCCCCACCTTCTCCATCTCATATTTCAGGCTCTTGAGCAGTATCCATCACTACTTCTGGTGGGAATTTCAAGTAATAATCATATTCCCCTCAATGGACAATCTGGGCCTGTTTCAGAATTGGATTTTCCCTGTTGAATATTCCACATTCCTTTCAGAGATTTGTGAAACTAGTTTACATTTAGCATGACTCTCTATCTATACCATCTCGTCAATTGCACAGTTTAATGTTGTATATATATAATTCTATTTTTTGTGATAATGTTTTAAATCATTATGACATATTTCTTTGAATTTAAATGTTCTATTTAATTAAAAAAAGATAATTTAGTGCCATTATTTGCATAAATTTACATGATATTTACATAATTTTCCAATGCAGATAAAGTTATAACAATTAAGTGTGGCTAGTTCTGGCTTTTTGCCAATACAGATGATAAATTAAAACCAAAACATTTCCAATTTTGAACATGCAATTTTCCGGACAAATGTGAATTTCTGTTTTAAAGTAGTATCCTATAAAATACCTGACAGGAAATAATTTACAGCAGGTTGATCATATTGATGTAAGAAAGCTGACTTTCTGTAAGATTTTCTAATTCCTTCTTACATGAACATTGTCAACTGTACTGATGTGACAATGACTCTAGAGACAGTGGTAGTTTGTTGATCTGTTTTAAAATATTTGGATTACTAAATCTGTTCATTCACTTGCTTTTGACATCTCAATAAATTTACACAGCATTCAAGATTGTTAAAAAAAATTGGTGTGAGCAAAAGCAATTAATTTTCAAATATGCCAACTATCTTACCCTGGGTGACATCTGCTATGTCATTCCTCCTTTTTATTTTTGACTCCTTCCATCCCTCAGCCGTAGAGATGAATAGCATGGAAACATACCCTTTGGTCCAACTTGTCCAAGCCAACCAGATATCGTAAATTAATCTAATCCCATTTGTCAGTAGTTGGCCCATCTCCCACCAAACCATTCCTATTTATATACCCATCCAGATGCCTTTAAATACAGTAATTATACCAGCTTCCACCACTTCCACTAGCAGCTCATTTCACACATTCACTATCCTCTGTGTGAGAACGTTGCTCTCTAGTTCCATTTTAAATCTTTCCCCTCTCACCTCAAACCTATGCTTTTTAGTTTTGGGCACCCCCACCCCAGGGAAATGACCTTGACTATTCACCCTATCCATGCCCCTCATGATTTTATAAACCTCTGCATGGTCGCCCCTCAGCCTCAAACGCTCCAGGTAAAATAGTCCCAGCCTATTCAGTCTCTCCTTTAGCTCATTCCCTCCAAACCCAGCAACATCTTTTCTTAACCATTTCAAGTTTAACAACATCTTTCCTAGAGCAGGGAGACCAGAATTGAATGCAGTATTCTAAAAGTGGCCTAACCAATGTTCTGTACAGAAGTTTCATGCCCTCCCAAATTCCATATTCAGTGCACTGAACAATAAAGGCAAGTATACCGACGCCTTCTTCACTGCCCTGTCTACCTGCAACTCCACTTTCAAGGAACTGTTAGTCATCTGAGATATCCGCATTTCTTCAGTTCTGCTGTCCTTTTTGCACTCCTGACTTCCTTTACTCCATGAGAGATAGCCACGCCTTCAATCAACTGGACACTAAGCTCTAGGATTGTCTGCCTAAATTTTTATGATTGTCTTCTTTGGACCCCTTCCTTTAAGCTACTTTGTAAAACCTACCATTTGACCAAGCTTTTACACACCTAATATCTCCTTCTGAGGTTCAGCAGAAAATGTCAGTCTGACAATCTTCCCGTGAAGAGTTTTAAAGACCTTCATTGCAATTGCAATGTATAAGGGATTGTTCCTGTTTGCATTAACTGTGCATCATCTTAAAATGATCTCCAGCCCGGATCAAAAGACAGTTACCCTAGCTGGATTGAAGTAGCAACTCACTAGTCCAGATGCTTTTAAGTTTATTGTTTGTTTCCAAACCGGAGGCTTTATTTTATTCCATGGTCAGATTGTCTGTTCAGCATCAGAATTAGGCAGCTACTTTAACATTAGAACATAGATTTCAGTGCATAATCTCAACTGTGATCTCTCAAATCAACAAAGAAAAACAATAACTGGAAGACTTCTTTCCAAGAATCTATAGTTTTGCTGTATCTAAGCGATCATCTTCATTTTCTTCCACAGACAAGTGCTGTCTGTGAATTGTTGTACGGATAAACTATTAAAAATCATTAGTATAGAAATCATTTATAAATGTACGTTCTTTCTGGTTGATGACCTGGATTTTCTTTTCTAAAACAAAAGAATTGAGTGTGCCTATTATATTTCATAAATGGTGTCAATTCAGTGAAGGAGATATTTTGTGGAGGCATCCAATAGCTTAGTCAAACTGGTTTCGAAGGATGTTCTTAAAGATGAAGCGGAGACAATTCCAGACTATGAGCTCAGCAGTAACCTATTATGTGGAGCAGAAAACAAGAATGGACAAAGTGTCCGAGCCAACGCAAGAGAGATTAGGGCTGGGCGAGGGTCTACATAATCTGAAGGGGTGAAGCCATGCATGGATTTAAACAGAAGGATGTGAATTCCAATCATCTCTATCAGTGAATGTGCAACTGTCCACAAGCAGGTTGTAAAGAAAACAAATAGAGATGAAGAGATTTTGGAATCTTTGGTTCAAAATTCCATGTTCCTCCCAAGCTTGCTACCCTAAGATAAGCTGATAACTATGAAGCAGAGGGGAAGGCACAAATTGGCCATTCTGAAGGAAAACTATCCCATGATAATTAGAAGTGATCTCATTGGTTAAGAATAAATAGGCCTGAATAAGTCTACATTTTGGCTCTAATTTCAAAATTCCTGAAAGCTCAGCCATGTTACTACTGTAGGTAAGGCTATCCTTAACTACAAAACAAAGCAGCCAACTTGAATAGCACTAGATCCACAAACATTCAGTTTGTGAATTCAGCATTGACTCTGTGTACGCTATCTACAAGATACGTAGAAATTCGTCAAAGCCTTTACATTCACACAGCTTATTATAAACCCACCATCACTACTTCCAGAAGGACAAGGGCAGCAGATACATAGGAACACTACCACCTGCAAGCACCACTCCTAACCATTTACTATTCTGACATAAAACCATATCAACATTCCTTCAGCATCACTGACTTAAAACCCTGGAACTCCCCCTCTAGCAACATTGAGGGTCTCTCTACAGCAGATGGCTTACAATGGTTCTAAAAGGCATTTCTACCTTCTTAAGGGCATCTGGAGATGGACAATAAGTGCCTATGTCCCACAAATGGAATTTTGAAAGAAACAATCCTCGATAGAATATTGTCATTACTGCCAATGTGATCGTTTGTTGTCATTCCTATTGGCTTTGAATTGTGTGGCTTCCTCAGCAATTTCAGAAGGCAGTTGAGAGTCAGCAATATTGTTCTAGTTTTGGAGGCTCATGTAGGACGTTAGCAAATAAGATGGGGGTTTTTACAATAATCTTTCATCATTTTATGGTTGGCATCGCTGCATTAGTTTTCAATTGAATGCAAATCTGACAGCTCCAAGTGGGATTTGAAATTGTGTTCGTCATACTTCACCCTAGTTACTAGTATAGTGTCCTTATTGCTACACAGCCATTACTTCATTTTGATCTCCAATGCGGTGAATTGGAGAAGCTTCTTAATTGTGTTTCACTTTATTATCCAGGAATTTTTATGTTGCAAGGAAAAGCTGAGGGAGATGAATCATATGCATTAACCACCCAACTAACTCCTTCTGGGGATTACTCAGGTATAGTGACCAAGGGAAGCAGGTGCTAAATGCCATCTGAATTATGAACAATCAGAAGAGGGATATGTGAGTAACAGCAAGCTTGTAATTGAAAGGAAGAGCTCAACAGAAAAGTTGGAAATAGCACGGTTGCATGGTACCAGGAGCACAATGCCTGAAGCCAGAACATGGTACAAGTTTCTGATAATTGGATCCTGTGATTAGTTTTAGGTGAGAGGAGAAGATTAAATGGAAATGAAAGGAAACCAGAATTATCTTTTCTCTGAAGTGTCAAATGACAAGTTATAAATTATACTAACTGGCCATTTGATATGTCTCCCTAGCAAGGATGTTTTGTCTTTGTAGGATTACATCTTTTAGGAAGAACCAGTTCAGTTTGCTTCAGTTTGAGAATAAAATAAATGCCATCTTTGTAAAAGATGTGCATTAAATAAACTCATGCAATCATCACAAACTACAATCCTCTCAGTCACTTCACAGAAATAAAAAAATGCTCATTAAACTTGAGGATCATGCAAAATGTATCACAGTACTATCTAAAACAAATGTGACATCAATAAGTCCTGAACCAATATTTTCTGTCTTACAACACAAGTGCACGAAATTGACATCCAAATACAATCTGAACATACGATGGCATAATTTCAAGTGTCTTTTTGATCATTCAAAATTGGAATGTGAGGTATGCTTGTTTAAACAGCTGATGTAAGTAGGCTCTCACCATGTTTATGGTGGTACATGACACAATGAGCAATGAAGTACACTGAACTCTTGCAATTTGCATTCTCCGAGTTCCTCCATCTCCATTGCATATATTCCAAGGATACCAACATTGACAAGGGAGCCTTCAAAATATTCACCTTCTTTCTCAACTGAGGATTCCCCAGCACCATTGTTGACAGGGGCCTCAATCAAATCTGACCCATCTCCTGCACTTCCGCCCTCATCCCCGCTCTTTCTTCTCACAACAGCAATAGAGTTCGCTTTGACCTAACCTAGGATCCCACCAGCAAGAAACATCCAAAAAATCATCAGCTGCCATTTCTGTCACCTCCAGTGAGATGCCACCACCAGACACATTTTCCTCTCCCCTCCCTAATCTGGCATCCACAGCAACTCTTCCCTCCAGGATATCCTGGTCCACTCTTCAGTCACTCGCAACACCCCTCCCACAGCACCTTCCCCTGCAAGTGGTGAAGGTTTAACACCTGCCCATTTACCTACCCCAATCCAGTATCTGAGGGCCAAAACATATCTTCCAGGTGATGTACCATTTTGCCGCCACTTCCCACGATCTAGCCGATTGCATTCGCTGCTCACAATGTGGTCTCCCCAACATTGGGAAAAGGATGAGTAGATTGGGTGACCACTTTGCTGAACATCTACGTTCTGCTCGCAAAGAAGACCCCTGAGCTTCCATTTGCCTGATACTTCAACACGTCACCCTGTTCCCTGGCCAACATCTGTGTCTCTGGCTTGCTGCAGTGTTCCAGTGAAACTCTGTGTAAGCTGATGAACAACACCTCATTTTACACTTGGAAAACCTGCAGCCTTCTGGGCCTAATATCAATTTTGATAACTTTAGGGCTTAAACTCTCCCATGTCCTAGCTTCTCTCTCACTCACACCCTTTTAATCATGTAGTCTAGCATTACACACAACCCATTGCTAGCCACTAACAGTCTGCATTAATGGACATTCACCCTCCCAGCTAAACCTTATCCACTCCTTTGTCTATCCAACTGTTTTTCTCTCTCTTTGGGTTGTAGCCCCACCTATCATTTACTCCTTACCCCCTCCCCCTCCCCTATCTTCTGCATATAAACTGACATTTTCCAGTTACCATCAACTGTTGTGTCCACGTTGGTCAAAGTCCTTGGGGCTGTACCTATTGCTTGGGGTATGCAACTTCCTTCAGTCCTGTTTGTAGAGACAGATGTTATGCTGACATGCTAGTCTTGTGGGGCTGTCTGTCTTGTGTTCCATTCTTCTTCCTCCCACTGCTCAATCCCTTTCTTTCTGAGTCTGGCCTATTTATAGTGTTTTCTGACTGCTCTACTCAGATGGTGAAAACAGAACCTAATTGCCTCGATTGGTCATCTGAATAGAAAGCTTTGTTTGAATTCATGCAGTTTTCATGATGTTGCTGAGCAATGAAACTCCTGGTTTTGAATGTTATATGATGTGTGTACAGCATTCCTATGTTGCCTCCCTGATTATATTAAATCGGTGAATGTCATTGTCTCCCTGGCCAATTTGGTGTGGATAATTATGTGATTAAAGTCTCTCAGCAGGATTGTTTCTAGTTTAGTATTTACAAGTTTTAATCTTCCTAGTCTTGAGAGCAACTGTTTTAAACAGTGCTCCTCTTGCCAGAACTGGGACATTCCCTGCCAATAACCCTGGAACAAAATGATAACCCTTCAACCTTGAGTTTTGCAAGCACAAGACATCTGGGTATAGTCAGTACCTTTTTTACAATAAACAGCCAATGGGACATATTGTTTGATTATAGCCTGGCATCATACTGACACTAAAATTCATATACCACATTGGCTGGCAACTTGATTCCAATTGGTCAATCAGACTGTCCTTTTTATACAATATAAATATTGTTTTTTTCCCTAACATTGATATTTCTTGTGAATTGTCCTGATGATTAAAACCTTAGCAAATTGTGTTTGTTCTTCAAAAATAGTCAAATTCCATCCTACAGAAAGATAGTATTTATTGCACTTGAACTGTGTTAAGAAAAGGAATAAAGAAGCTGCAATTTGCAGTTAAACTCAGATTCACATGCACAGGATAAATTACAATGTGGAACAATAGATTAAGTGATTGGTTAAGATCTAATAAGGATTAAAGTTATACAGATTTCATAGGTTGATAACTTGCTTGTATATCGGCTAATTTCAGAGATGCTTCAGGCTCCAATGTCAAGGCAGTTTGACAACATTGGCAATCACTCTATCTCCCTTTGCAGAGACAGCAGTTGCTGGGTTGATTTCTATAAAATAAATCACTGCCTGGGGTTGTGTGGATAATCAGCAACAGATGAGGCTGAAACCTGCAGATTGGATGAGGATAGAGAGAACAGCCTGCACAGGGTTCTTTGCCACTTCAACATCCTTTCTACTCCTGCCCATCTGAAGCATATATAAAAGAAAGTTAGCTGCCTTGTCACAACCTTCTTTCATCAACTAACTTGAGTATGGTCATGATTATTGGATTCAAATGCACAATTTTAGCTTGATTAGCTTATGGCTTGGTAAATTCCTCTTTAAGCCAGAATCCTTTGCCTGAAGTGATAAGATCTCCTGCTTGTTCTCCCTCTAGTTGAATCTGCATGCCCTCCAAATGACTCAGGCAATGTTGGTCATTTTTTTTTTGTCAGGTACGTGAAGACAGGTTACCTACATTTAAAGTTAGTTATTTACAGTGTTGCAGATGTTCAACCATCTTAGCCATTGTGATTTCAACTCACTGAAATGTGGCTTACATTTATTTTTAGATTCAATCAATTGTTTTCAAACAAAGTTTTCAGCCAAAGTTATTTTTGATAGAAAGCATAAATGAAATGCTTTGGAAATGATTGCGATCCTAGATAGCAAGATTATTGTGCTTTTTGTAATTCAATGTATGATGGCTGATGCACAAATTATGCACTGTGTATATATCCATTGGAGTATTTATTTCTAAATACAATCTTGTATAGTATGTCCTTGTATAATACTCAGCATCTTAAAAGTCTACAGCTACCTAAATTCTACAAGCTGATGTGATTCATTTATCCTTGTTCTTGTTCTTTGTGGTGCATACTTGTACATATTGTGCTTGTTTAATACAGATTCACTTGACAGGCTGCAGCAGTGCAGATTCTTGGGAGAGTCACTCACCTTCCTCCAGCTCCCCTTTCCTTCAAAAAAAGGAACAACACTGAGGTAAAGCTCCCTCAGTTGCTGTGGTGATCAAATTAACCAGATTGCCTTTATCAGAACAACAATGCTTTGAAGCAAGTACCAATTTATTGTCAGTTTGTGGAATTCAACCAAAATTGTATTTGCGGTTGAACTGTGTTGTGTTATGGAAAAGCAATCACTTCAAATTCAGTGCAAACAATGCAATTATTTTGTTTATATTAAACATTGTGTATTTTCAAAGGGTGCAAATTTGACTTGAGTTCAGCACCTGTTAAGAATTGATTTGCTCTGTAAATATTTACATACCTGGTGCGCTTGTCAATTCCACAAAAGAGTTTAGCTTCAATCATGACTGTTTCAAGCTCCTGATTAGAGATGGCATTATTTGACAAAACAAGGCTCCTAGCCCCTCCAAAAGACTTTATTGCCTCTGTTTGTTTGTTATGTTAATGGTTGATTATTCCACCACAGTAAATCTGACTTCTGCATAATTTCCTCTGCTCCAGCTCGTTGTCCTCCTGATCCTGTGAATAATGATGCAAAGGAAAGTATTTTGAAAAATCCAGGGTACTTTTTGACACTTTCTGTGGTGAATCCACCAATTCTAAACCATGTGAAAATTATTTGAACCACACAATGAAATTATGAACTCATTTGATCTTAAAATTTATTTTGAGGTTGCATAAATTCAACACTCAGTCATAAATTCTGACCAATTACATGTATGATGCTTTAAAACAACTTCAACAAATACATCTGCACGTATTAGTTCTTGTCAACTTACTTGATCCATCTTACAGACCAATTGCAGTATTGATTGGCCCTTTGACAAATTGCAACATTTTTCAATTCATGAGTGATGTTAAAAGAAAGGCCAAGGTTTTGCATTAGTGATAGTGGTGAGATTGCCAGAGCTCGCCGTCATTGATCTTCTGAAACTGGCAGCAACTTGGAGAGGTCTGTGTCTAATTGCAACACGAACTGAACAATATTTTTGGGCTGACAGGTAGCAAGTAATATTCACACTGCATAAATGACAAATAATGATCATCTCCAAAAAAAACCTAACAACTGCCCCTTGTCATTCAATTGCATTGCCATCACTGAATTCCAACTTTCAATATTGAAGTGTACATGATTGACAAGCAACTAATTTAGGCTACCCAGATAAAAAAATCTAACTACAAGACCAAGGCAGGGGATTGGAATTCTGTAGCGAGTAACTCACCAAAACCTTACCACCACAATGTCAAGAACAATTAAGGATTGGCAATTGAAGCTGGCATAGCCAGAAAAGCCCATATCACTGAAGTAGTCTATGTTCAAACACAACAAAATATGGGCAATATCCAGGCTTGTGCTGACAAGTGACAAGTAACATTCACGCTACTCAAATGCCAGGCAATGGCCATCACTAAAAAGAGACAATCTAACCACTGTCCCTTGGTCTTCGATTGTGTTTCTATCACTGAATCCTCCACTAAAAACATCCTTGGGGTTAGCATTGACCAGAAACTAAATGGGACTCGCTACATAAATACAGTGAGCAGGTCAGAGGCTAGGAATACAGTAACTCACTCCTTCACCCTCAACTAACTGTCCACCATCTACAAGGCACAAGTCAGGAGTGCGATGGAATACCCCCACTTGCCTGGATGAGTGCAGCTCCAACAACACTCAAAAAGATTGACACCATCCAAGACAAAGCAGTCTGCTGGATTAGCACCTCATCTCTCTTTCACCTAAGGTCAACCGCAGCAGTGTGTACTATCTACAAAACACATTATATAAATTCACTAATGATCCTCAGATAGTACCTTCGAAACCCACAACCACATCCATCTAGAAGCACAAGGGCTGCAGATACATGGGAATACCACCACCTTCAAGTTGCCCTCCAAGCCATTCACCAACCTGACTTCGAAATATATCACAGTTCCTTCATAGTCGATGGATCAAACTCCTGGAATTATCTTCCTAATGTCATTGTGGGGAAACCTAACCCATGTGGACTGCAGCAGTTCAAGAAGGCAACTCTCCACCATCTTCTCACAGGTGATAAATGTTGCCCAGCCAGTAAAGCCCACATTTCTTCATGATTAAAAACAAAGTTGAATGAATGAAAAATATCTGGAAGTTATTAGCTGTGGTTTGTCGTTTTCTCATGTACAATTGTTAAGGGTAGGGTGGGGGAGAATGGCTGAACCGCTCTGATAATGAAACCAAAACAGAAGACCCAATCTGTTATGAGAAAAATAAAGGTTCCCTTACAGTAATTACCCCTGAAACACCCAGAGAAGTTCCCTTTTCCCCTATAATCTGTTTTCTCTCGAATTTAGAAAGTTAAGTGGTGATGTGATCGAAGTCTTCAAAATAGTAACAGGAAAAAGCACAGTAGATAATGATGTTATTTTCATTGCTTGGGGATTCTAGAATCAGGGGGCAAAGGCTAAAAATTGGGGCCAGACCATTCAGGAAAGATGTTGGGAAGCACTTCTACATATATAGGGAAGATTGGGGCTCCCTTCCACAAAAGGCAGTTGTCACTGGATCAGCGACATATGACATAATTTTAAATATGAGACCAATCATGTTTTGTTCAGCAAAGCTATGGAAGGATTTGTGCCTAAGCCAAGTGTGTAGAATGGGGCCACAGGCATCTGGATGGGTGTGTGAATAGGAAGGGTTGAAGAGGGATATGGGCTAAATGCTGGCAAATGAGACTTGACTTATACGGGATATCTGGTTGGCATGGACGAGTTGGGTTGTAGGGTCTGTTTCCATGCTGTATATAACATCACCCCTGAAGTCCTGGTATCATTCTTGTTAACCTACATTATACTCCCTCCCAGGCCAATACATCCTTCCTAAATTGTGGTGCCCAGGTCTGCTCACTGTACTCCAAGTGACGTCTAACCAGAGTTTTGTCACAATGGAGCATAATCTCTGCACTCCAGTCTTCTAGATACAAAGGCTAGCATTCCAGTAATTTTCTTGATTATTTTCTGCACCAGTCTGTGGAAATTTAAACATCTCTACTCGTGAACCCCAAGGTCTCTTTGGACATCCTCTGTATTTAGCTTCATACTATATGGAAAGTACCTTGATCTATTGTTTTTCAGTGTAAATTGGATAGCTTCACACTTGCTTCCCAAGTTGGTTTTTGAAAATATGGATGTTTATTGAGCGACACATGTCTGCACCTTGAGTAAAACAATCACATTATTATTTATTTTCAAAATCGTGCACATGGTATTCCAGCTCCTAATATTGTAATGTGCTGGTTTCACTCACTTACTTTGTCCTTCACAGCATTTCAGCTTCAAAGTGAAAAATGTGTGCATTTGATTCCAAGCTTTGCCTGTATGTGATTGTCTGCTTATCATGCTTGTTGATATCTCTGTCAGTAAATGCCTTACACAGGTTTATAAAGTCATGATGGGCAATATACAGTGAACAGTCAAGATATTTTCCTTGAGATAAAGGAGCCCAAAACTAAAGGGTATTGGTTTAAGCTGAGAACAGAAATAGGGACCGAAGGGCAACATTTTCATGCAGAAGGGGCTGCATGTATGAAATGAGCTGCCAAAGGAAACAGTGGAGGCTGATTCAATTATGACATTTAAAAGGCATTGAAATGGTAAATGAAAAGGAATCATTTAGAGGGATATGGGAATCTACACGCTGGCAAATAGGATTGATTAATATTGGATTTGTTTCTGTACTGCACATCTCTATGACTTCATTGAGGTGATGGAGAAATTTGAACACAAGGATGAGAAATTTAAAACTCAGGCCTTCCTCGCACCAGGAATTATTACAAATCATTGAGCACAGAAGTGGTGGGATTTGAAGCAATTTTGGATGCAACAGGTTTAGTTGAAATCAAACTTAGTCATTGTCATTCAAAATCAACGTAAATTTTATTCTCGTGATTATTGCGCGGTATTCTTCCACATTATTGATGTTTGAAATTGAGGTCCCCTTTAAATAATGTCCACTTAGTATTCCATATTTGATCTTTCCTGTGTGGCCCACTTTCTCTGCGCTGCTCTCACTGCTGATGTTGCGTTAGCCTATTAGTGCTTCATGAAGTTAAATGGTTTTGCTCATGGGAAGAATGAGAACTAACGGGCGAGAGGACCATTGTCCTCCAATGCCAGGAGTAGCTGTCCCAAGGGGATTGACCAAAATGATTCAGACCATTAATTGATACAGTGTCAATTGACTACATCTTGAATTGAATGTTTATTTCTATCAGGACTTCATTAGGCAGGCCTTGTAGGAAACGGTTTTCTTTGGGAACGGCCTTTCAATTGAAATGTGGATCAGAAAAGGAGGAGAAACAGCCAGGAAAATGCCTCAGCCCAGACAGAATGCTGCCCCCACAACTTTAACAAGACCCAATCATTCCACCCAAACAGCCTGGTTGTCCTCTGGTACCAGTGAGTCATTGGCAATTGTTGCAAACTTTCTTTGGTCATTAGTGTTAGCATTAGATCCAAGCTGCTGCCTCTTAATAAACTCAGTAAACTATCAGAAAATTGCTACAAATAGTCGACTACCTATTTCAGGTAACTGTGATCACAAACCCCCTACATTGAACTTGCAGTATGTAACCTCCATAAGGTATTTGAGAAAAATTACATCCAATAAACATTACAGTGGAAAATAACAACATGCCTTTTGGTTGGTTAGTAAGCAAATCAGTCATGTTGATGCTAAAGTCATTGGGTAGTGAAGCTCCACGAAGGTAATCTTCATCTGTACCGTGTCTGCCCTGTTTTTATTAACATTTCAAAATGTCAGTTGTAAAGTTCTTTTTCAATCACAAAGCGTATGATTTTGAAGCTGAGTCATCTCTTTAGAAGAAAAAGGAAGACGGAGCGTGCAACAGCTGCAGTTAGTATGAACTGCATTCACTCGGCATTCTCATCCTCTCTAATAATGGCAGTTCAAAGGTTTATCTGAAGTTCCTGCTACAAGCACGTTCAAGCTCTAATTCACTGTTTAATCAGGATGGCTTCAAATACATTCTTGCTGTGCTCATTGTAGGTAAGCGTGCGGCTGAATCAGCATTCAGGATTTAGTCCCTTTTTTTGCAAATGCAACCCAATGTCACAAGACAGGGATGAGAGAGAACACCTGGGGTCTTTAATTCTGATGGGCTATGACCTTCACAGAAACAACCAACAAGTCATCCATTTGGAACAATAATGATTTTTGTTTTAACTTATGAGTGAAAAGTTTTCTTCAGGCTTTCTGGTTAGCTGCACATGAAGACTGTTGTCCCCCTTGTGGGCATAAGCTCACATCAGGAATTAACAGCAGGGAACAGTGGAAGACAAATGATAACGTAATGAGTCCCCTTATCAATTTGAAAGTGAAGCGTGCCTCTGTAAAGGTATTGCCAATTCGCACTTCCACAAGCTCCCTGACCCTTAATTCTTCTCAATCAAAATTTATAAGTAAGATGACTGATTGTAACCTGATGATGTTTGACATAAAA
Organism: Stegostoma tigrinum; assembly: GCF_030684315.1. Lineage (NCBI taxonomy): Eukaryota > Metazoa > Chordata > Chondrichthyes > Orectolobiformes > Stegostomatidae > Stegostoma > Stegostoma tigrinum. The sequence goes on along the minus strand of NC_081372.1, from coordinate 52,546,071 downwards.
AGAACCAAAAATTCTGAAAATATACAGCAATTCTGGCAACTTTTGCGGAAGGAAAAGAAGAGAAACAGAGTGAATAGAATTCTACAGGAGTCTGAGGTACAATGGCCTAAGGCAAAATTTGAGACTGAATTGGATAAGAATTCTGCATAGACCTGCCTTGAATTTAAATGTATCTCACTCCAACTTTTATGCATTTTCTGAGCGCCAAGTGAGTTTGTCACTAGGCCAGAATGAGTTTCCAATTTAAGGGGTTATTTCTTGGTAAGCCCCTTGTTAATGGACTAACTCATCTCATTCATATTCAGCTTCTCATTGTGTAAAACAAGTTGGATTGCAAAATCACCACATGGCAGTCTGAGTGACTGGTAACTTCATCTCACTGCTGGCTGCAAACAGCCTCCATGTTGATCCACACCGGACAGCATCTCAGGGCCCAGGCACCCCTCGTCTACTGGCATTGACTTCCAACACTTGCCAACCTCTTTGACCATCAATGCTGATCTACTTACAGACTAGTTAGAAAACACAGACTCACATTGGAAGGCACATAGAAAAGAGCATTAAAAGGCTCCTACAAGAATGCCTTGTGTGCAGGGACGGGCACCCAGCTCACTGGTTGGACCAGGCTGCATCCCACAGCTGCATTGTTCGTCTCTTAGCACTCATTACCAAGCAACTTTTTCTTGCTCACACCATCCAAACGTTACCTTGTCATGGCATGCACATTGGCACTTCAGAAGGAGGCTTAAGATTATTGCACTGGCTGTATTGATGTGCGCATCTTGATATATGGTTCACCATGGCATCAGCTTAAAATCTACAGTATCTGCTAGCTGACCATGCAGTAAACACATTGACATGGCCATTTGGGTGTGTAAATATGCATAAGCTGAGTGGAAACACTCACATCAAGAGGGGCGGGCCACTGTCAATCAGGCGGTGCCAGTATAATCTGTTGGGCAAAGTACCCACAAAATCTAAGGGCTCGCCATTGGTCAGTCAGCTGCTGGTACTGCTCATTTTCAGGGAACTATCTGAGTCTAGTATGTAGAGTGGACAGTACCTATCTGGTAGGGCCAACACCAGCAGTCAGGGGCATTGTGTCTTGTCAGCTGGTTACCTGCCAACAAGGTGGTCTGAGGCCTGGTCATTATGTCTAGGGCTCTGCTCATCTAAATCAGTGTGAGTTCTGGGCTGAATGTAGTCCTGGGTGTCCATCTGTTAATAGTTAACAAGGGTGCAATGGAATGCCTGTAAGGGCAGAGGGGGTTTACTGCCAAAAGGGGTAGAGAGTCAAGGCTGAGGTGAAGAGGTAAGCAGAGGCATTTGAGGAAGAGGGAACAAGGATAGTGACAGAAGGGAAGATCAAATGCAAAACAGCATCAGAGGGTGGAAAGGAGTTATTGGCACTGATAGCCCCAACCAAGGCCTGTACAGGGAGGCTTAGAGGAGCAAGGTGAAAACCAGTAAGGTGTAATATTGAGGATTAGAGCAAAGGAATGTCAGTTGGAAGCGAAGTTCAATGTAGTGGCTCTGCGTATGGTGGAGAATGGATGGAAATGGGGTACAGTGTGGTAACAGGAGACATGGAGATTCTGGGAGGTTGGGAGAGCACAGTACCTGGCAACCAGGCCGAGCCTGGTGTTGACAATGCCCATTTGGAAACCATTCCCTGCCATTCTCTAGGTGCACGATATAGCTTAAGAATGACTGACTGACGCAATGTGTAGGTTGGATAGCGTTTGTGTGGTATCATGGGTAAACACGGCATCTATGGCTGCTGGAGCCTCGGACATTGAAGGACTAAATGTATGAAGCAAGGCTTTGGAAACTGCAGCTATAATTTGTTTGTAAACACTTCTTCACCCATATACAATGCAGAGTGAACATAACTGATGCATTAGATGTGCTTCAAACATGGATTGCACACTATTGGTACTGGCTAAATAATATTGTCACTTCAGTGATAAAGAAGTTAGGAGCAATAACCAAACAAGAGGTAAATGCTAGCTAATAGCTCTCTATTAATTGTGGAACTTCTTTGGGTGCTGCGGAGACAAGCCTGCATCACAGGTCATGTAAGTCAGTTGATGCATTCTGCTGAAGACAATGGAAGAAGGAATAGCTGAGGTAGGGATGGGGTCAGAGCACACAAGGCACTTCAGTTGGGATGTCAAGTGCTGGTCACCTAGCTCGACCAGGGTCATGGAGGTAAGGCAAGAGACCTGCTGAGGGTACAGTTCCACAGCTGAGAGTGGTTGGGGGGGGTGGTGGGAAGGGGTATTTCCAGTGATGTCCGAACAGACATCAGGTGCTGCACTGTCCTGAGCATTGAAGATTGGGGTGGGTAAAAATGTGATGACAAATGCTCAGGAGCCAGAGAAACAGAAGCTGTTGTCCAAGGAGAAGGACAAGGACATCGAGCTGAATGAAGCTCGAGGTATCGTTGTGAGTGACAGAGCTCAAATACATCAGCTGCTGGAAGCCAGGCATGACCTGATAGATGCCTGGTGCCAGTAGATGGCAGTTGGGCATGGGACAGCCATCATGGACTATTGGCATCAAGATTTGGTTTGCGTTGTGGGGGAAAACAGTCTGTATCATTTCCTTGATAACAAGGTGTAGAGCTGGATGAACACAGCAGGCCAAGCGGCATCAAAGGAGTAGGAAAGCTGACGTTTCAGACCTAGACCTCTAAGCCCAAAATGCCAGCTTTCCTTCTCCTCTAATGCTGCTTGGCCTGCTGTGTTCATCCAGCTCCACACTTTGTTATCTCAGACTCTCCAGCATCTGCAGTTCCTACTATCTCTATCATTTACTTTGGGTACTTTTCTTCTGGCAGTCAATAAAAGCCCATATTTGCAATTGACTGGTTGTTTGCAATGTGATGTTCTCCTACTGGACAGTAACAAGATGCAGTTGACCAGTGGGCACTGGGGAGAGATTAGCAGCAATGTCTTCAGATGGGATGCAGCCAAGCACAGGCAAACTGTACGGCTCAGTGTTTAAACAGCGATGAGGGTGAGAGAATGGGGTTGTGCATGTGAGGGAGTGTCAGTCATGGGCTGTGCAACTTTATGACTAATGTGCTTTGGTGTTGCCAATGAGGGAAAATGCCAAATCATCAACTGTTATCCAGAAGAGCAGTGGCCTCTAAAAGATGGCATGAGTGTAAGGGACGCCAGTCTTCTGTTGGGTGTCCAATGAGTGGCAAGCTGCTTTGGAAAAGGCACGTTCTAATACGACGATAGAATTGGACATTAGAGACAGTATACAGTGTAGGAAGGTAATGATGTGTTTGGTAAGATACAATATGAAAGGTTGTTGAGCCCCATGATGAGGACAGCACGGTGGCTCAGTGGTTAGCACTGCAGCCTCACAGTGCCAGGGACCCGGATAAGATTCCAGCCTCGGGCGCCTGTCTGTGTAGAGTTTGCACATTCTCCCCACGTCTGCGTGGGTTTCCTCTAGGTGCTCCAGTTCCCTCCCACAGTCCAAAGATGTGCAGGTTAGGTGGATGGGCCATGCTAAATTGCCCGTACTGTTCAGGGGTGTGTGGGTTATAGGGGGAATGGATCTGGGTGGGATGTTTCAATGGGCGATGTGGGTTTGTTGGGTTGAAGGGCCTGTTTCCACACTGTAGGGAATCTAATCTAATCTCTCCAAAAGTGTCCCTGAAACTTGCACTTAGCCAAACAAACTTAGGATTCAGTCCAAAGTTTTAGAGCAATGGTTTCTCATCAGATTATCCTGATTAGGATCATTACTATGAAACACTAACTATTCCACTCTTAACAGATGCTTCTAGAACTGTTGAGCATTTCCAGCATTTACAATTTCGATTCCATGCTTTTGACTTCAGCATTTTACTTTTTAACTGATGATATTAGAATTGGTGCTGTCTGTAAACCAAAAATACGAAATTCTACTTCCAAAAGAAACTGCTCCACCTCTTATTTTGGATGAGGTCTTAAAGTCCCTTGACAGTGCCTGTTGTACATGTCACCAACTTTAGAACCACCTCCATTTTACAAGGTCGGGGGAGCTGCAGGAGGGTGGTGGGGGCCCACAATGCGGGGGAGCACAGCAGCTTCTATTTCATGGTGTCCTGCCAGGGAAAAGTGAGGCACAGGAGCGTCTTTTTGGGGGTCCATCCTTTCAGTCAAAGGTAAGCTCTCTCACAAGATCCCCTTTCCTCCGAACCCCCAAGAACTGAGTTTGCATGATGACGTCTGGTATTCACAAGCATTCAGCGATGGCTTTAGTTCCAGCAATGAATACAGTCTGCAAAATGCTACTCTTAAGACTACAAACTGTCAACAAATTCAACTGGCCATTATCTCTCTGTCAAGCAGGGTTTCATAGAGTCATACAGCAAATCCTTTGGCCCAACTTGACCTTTCCAACTAGGTTTCCAACTGAATTTCCACCGCAAATGTGTGGGGAGGTCTCAAATGGGACCATTAACAACTGCATGGAGAGTAGACGCAACCAGGGATTGGTCAGGGTACTTTATCCATTACCTCTTCAGATAGCGGGACTCAAACACTTGCAACCCTAAAAACACCATAATCTTGAAAAAAAACAATGACTTGTTGTCTGCATTGTACCTTTCACAAATTCAATATCACAAAGTGCTTCGTCATCGAGGAAAAGTTTTCAATGTGCAATCACTGTTGCCAAAACTTGTAGCATGCAATTTGTGTATAGCAAGCTATCACAAACAATAATGTGATAACGACCAGGTCAATTTATGTTAGCCAAAGTCAATTCAGAGATTAAATATTAAGCAGAAATCACTGCAGGGGATGCCGCTGGCACCTGTTCACCAGCTTCATTTCTGCAAATTTATCCCCTCATTAAAATAAACACTCAGAACAAGTATATCAGTAAGAGCAAATTTTATCCTGACTCTTTTATTTAATGGAGGCTATTTATCCACATTGATTTTGAACTTAAGTTTTTTTTTCAACTGTAATCATTTCAAACCTGACAGCTTCTATCAATGTTGCTGTACAGCTTTGATTGACAAGTCGGAACTGTGGTGTGTTGCACGTAGTAGCAGGTTTCTGTGCCCATGGAAACCTCATCCTCATTTGGTTATTTGTTTGCACAGATGTTAACCTTTGCACCATTGATTTGTTTTAGTTCTCTTTCACTGGTTACACAGTATTTCTTGAGGGCCAACCTGAATGCCATGAGCTTCCTGAAAGATTTTACCTTGCAGACTTCATGTCTAGCAATTAGGCCAATTACAGTTATTTGCAAACAGTACCAAGCTTTTTCATAAAATAGCCGAAGATCTACTTACCAAGAATATTAGTGAGTCTAGGGTCTGCAGTCTTAGTGATTCTATTAATATCGATATAAATCCTGAATGCTTTAAAGCTAAATTAATTTAAGACTGTATTAATATTGATTAATTCTTTAATCTGTTTAGACATGTTGTACTGCTCACATTTAAAGCCTAACCTTTAGGTTTCCTACATGTCAGTATCTTCTGTTGCCTATTGTTTGAGTTAGCCTGGGGGACAGGATTATAGCCTCTTAAGAAGTAATTAGACTGTGAAAGAAGAATGAATGTTGACTACTGAACTGGCATGATGGTACCTCTCTGTTTCAAAAATTCCACTGCTGATGAGCAACACCACTGGGAAAAAAACAGATTATTGCTTCATAATTCCTTTAACCTGATGCCTTTCCATTCAGAGAAGTACTGAAAAGGTGTAAAAATGCAGAGGTGACCTGCGATTATTTCCAGAACTTCCTAATACTGATAATGGATCAGAGAGATTGCAGTTTTATTCCATCTAATATCCCAGTCACTCTAAATATTAATCTTGCCTTATTTTGCACTGCATGCATTCTTTTTATTTGCTGACATGGACACACATTTGTCAGATTGTTCTTTTTTTCCATCTGCACTCCAACTCATGCTTCCCACTAAGACTTAGTTGTCATTTTACTTGATTCTGACTGAGCTTCTCTATCCCAGTTTAGGTTTGTTCTGTCCCATACGGTGGTTATAAGAATAAGTTGGAATTCTGCAGTTAATAATTCACCTCCTGACTCCCCAAAACCTGCCAATAATTTACAAGGCACAAGTCAGGAGTGTGAAGGCATACTCCCCACTTGCCTGGATGGGTGCAGCCCCAACAACACTCAAGAAGCTTGACACCATCCAGGGTGCTTGATTGGCACCAGGGCAACGTGAAATTTTGTTTTGTGTTGGTGGATATTATCGCAAATTTGGCCCGAATATCAGTACTGTTGTTGCACATTTAACAAATTTATTGAAGAAAGGCAGAAAATTTGAATGGACATGGGCATGACTGAATGCCTTTTGTAAACTTTGAACATTGTGCTGAGAACTGCACTGGTTTTTATAGGTCCTAATTATAAGGAGCTTTTCAAACTGGCTGTTGATGCTCGCAGCATCAATGTGGGGACTGTTTTACAGCAAGATGATGAGATGGACATGCATCCCCATTTGGCTTAAACTGATACTAAGAAGAAAGATTCATGGCAGTGAGTCTATGCAGTATCTCTTAAATGATTCTGGTAGACACAGCCTCACTATTATTGCAATTTCTGTCACTGATATTGTGAATTCTTCTTGTGATAAGGAAATGTAATTCTCTGAGGTTGTCTTCCGAATCGCATCAGAACCCAACATCATATGTCTTGGAATATATTTCTTTCTCAAGCTTTGGCCCACGCTGAGTTGCATCTGCTAAAGATGGTAGCACAATAACAACTAGATACAGATTATATTAACATGGTAGACATTATTGCAGAGAATATGATGAAGGCCTAGATAATAAAATGTGAGGCTGGATGAACACAGCAGGCCAAGCAGCATCTCAGGAGCACAAAAGCTGACGTTTCGGGCCTAGACCCTTCATCAGAGAGGGGGATGGGGAGAGGGAACTGGAATAAATAGAGAGAGAGGGGGAGGCGGACCGAAGATGGAGAGTAAAGAAGATAGGTGGAGAGAGTGTAGGTGGGGAGGTAGGGAGGGGATAGGTCAGTCCAGGGAAGACGGACAGGTCAAGGAGGTGGGATGAGGTTAGTAGGTAGCTGGGGGTGCGGCTTGGGGTGGGAGGAAGGGATGGGTGAGAGGAAGAACGGGTTAGGAAAGCAGAGACAGGTTGGACTGGTTTTGGGATGCAGTGGGTGGGTGGGAAGAGCTGGGCTGGTTGTGTGGTGCAGTGGGGGGAGGGGACGAACTGGGCTGGTTTAGGGATGCAGTAGGGGAAGGGGAGATTTTGAAGCTGGTGAAGTCAACATTGATACCATATGGCTGCAGGGCTCCCAGGCGGAATATGAGTTGCTGTTCCTGCAACCTTCGGGTGGCATCATTGTGGCAGTGCAGGAGACCCATGATGGACATGTCATCTAGAGAATGGGAGGGGGAGTGGAAATGGTTTGCGACTGGGAGGTGCAGTTGTTTGTTGCGAACTGAGCGGAGGTGTTCTGCAACCCAGCTACCTACTAACCTCATCCCACCTCCTTGACCTGTCCGTCTTCCCTGGACTGACCTATCACCTCCCTACCTCCCCACCTACACTCTCTCCACCTATCTTCTTTACTCTCCATCTTCGGTCCGCCTCCCCCTCTCTCCCTATTTATTCCAGTTCCCTCTCCTCATCCCCCTCTCTGATGAAGGGTCTAGGCCCGAAACGTCAGCTTTTGTGCTCCTGAGATGCTGCTTGGCCTGCTGTGTTCATCCAGCCTCACATTTTATTATCTTGGAATTCTCCAGCATCTGCAGTTCCCATTATCTATGATGAAGGCCTAGGTGTTAGGCCTTATTCCTTTGAGATTCTGAGCTGCTATGTCCATGAGGCCATATAACATTATCATATTAGGTAGTCCTTAAGGTATTTCTCAGAATTAATCCTTTTAGCACCTTCCACCTTTTTGTAACAGGAGTGATCCAATGGATGTGGAAGATGGAATGCCTCAAGTGTATGAATGGACGTTTTTGGAGAGTCCTGGTGAATCCTGCGTATGATATTACACTACAATGAGGCTACATAGAACTGTCGAGGCAGAAAAGGCTGAGTGCAACTTCCAGGCAAGTTTGTATGAGGAATGATGTGAAGGCATGGGAAGACAGAAATGGCAAAGGGCAGAGGTTTGGGGAAAGAACTCATCAAGATGTACTTGACTGTGTCACGTCACTTACCTTTCTTGCCCGAATTACGTTATTAAACTTCTCCAGGTATTTTGCTATGTGTCATTATGGTTCTGCAGCTAACGTTCTCTGCACCTTCCAACTGCAGCATTTTGATCACTGCAACAGGCTTCCTCTTCCCCTTGACAGAGAACAGAATTTACTTATCATTTTTCATAATTAACAGCTCATCACTGGAGAGGTGCCCATGAAGTGAAGTGTTGTCATGCAATGTTATGAGTCCGTTGCCCCAGTTTAGGCTCTGTCTTAAAAACTTGTTCTAGGCTTCAAGTTCCATCTCAAAGTGTCCATTATATAGCGGCTATGAAATAGACTGATTTAGATAATCAACATAACCCGCAATCGATAATTAAATTTGACGTCTGGCACTTTCTTCCTATATTTCCCTTACTCTCTGGCTTGTTTTCTTTAAGTTGCTCATTGAAATCTATTTTTTTGACCAAACCTTTAGTCATCTGATGTAAAATTTCCGTATGAGGCCTTGATCTGAGAACTTGTTTTATAAAGTCCTAGTGAAGTCTCTCAAAATGCTTTATTGCATGAAAGGTGTGACATTGGTCTACTGATTGTAATTGTTGTTGCTGTAACTGGTTGGAAAGTTTGGATGAAACTTGTCAGTTCTCCTTGTGCTTCCAGGTCCCATAGCCGTCAGTAAGTTCAAAGACAGCTTTGTCTAGGTGTTAGTCTCACTGAAATGTCAAAAGGTTATGGATCAATCCAGATGCAAACTTGAGCGCAGACTCCCGATTGATACACCAGTGCAGTCCTGAAGGATTGCTGCACTATCGTCCTTCCAATCAGCCACTCAACCAAAATTTCCTCAGATACATAGAAGTTTCCTTGGCATTTTTGAAAGAGGAGCAGGGGTTTCTATTCTGGCAAAAATTAATCCGTCAACAAACATTACCTCCACTGAGCATTTACCGTATCATGGCTTGCGAGACCTCACTGCATCCAAATTGGCTGTGACTGCCTTGGGACATCAGATATTCATATAAATTATGATTTGATCTTTCCTTGTGTTGTGACAGAGGCATAGTATTATCGATCGGCATAGAATGCTGTTCTAGAAAATCTCTACACCTGGAGAGTCCAGATGTTCTTGTGGTCACACGTTTCATGCAGATTGACTGATCAGCAAGCCATGTGACCAACACTTCTTAAAACTACCCTAACAGCCTTTTTCCTAACTACCTTGATAAATGTATTTTCCTTATCACAGCAGCAGGCAAACCGATATGGGGCAGAACATTGTACTTCAACGAGCAGCATGGGCAATGGTGCAAAATATTTCCACTACCAAGGAAAACAAAACAATTCTGACTTTCCCTTTAGGCTTTACTTGGTAAGATTAGAAACTTGCTAATGAGCAACAATTATCTTGCATACTTTAAGCTCATTAATAAGTCAACTCACCTCATTTCCATGCAACTCCCAATTCCCTGCTCAAGAAACTGGATAGTGCCAATTCCTGACATGAAAGTCAGCATGGTTACCTGGCAGCAGCTGCTTCCTTCTCTGGAGCCTCAAACAAGTCCATCCTCACCAGCATTTCCCTGCAGGTTTCATGAAAACCATCCTCTTCCACTCTTCATCCATTAAAGTGGGCATTACCAAACCACCAGCCTCACCCCATCATCGTGGCTATGCTAGGACTCACTCATACACCACTTCAAGCCTTTAGACCTCCATGTGGAATGTAAGGGCGCTTATGACTTGCATGTTTATGCCACGTCACTTTGCATATAAGGACACACGCATCCCTTATGCATCTACACAGGGTGAATGTTGTCGCTGTTGTCTTCATTTGATTAGCTAGCATGCAATCGCTTTGTATTTACTTGGAGGCTAACTATCCTCTGTGGATTCTGTTGTATTTTATCTATAGTCGCTTAAGTACTTAGTTGCAGGCTGCTAGTCTCTATAATTTGCATAGGCTTACAGACCAGAGGAAAAAGGTAGATAGATTATCAGGTTTGGAATACTAAACAGACAAGGAGGTGGGCACATTCCTTAATGGCACTGTGCTACCTCAATGCTACATCAACAATATATGAAAGCTTACACAGCAAACACATTGCATGTGCAGTGACCAGATGATCATGTCTGAAAGTCAAAGGGGAGAAATTCTTAGTGGGATAAGATGGAGACTATGGAGAGTCGGGGGTTCAGCCACAACCTGTTAAGTGCTTAGTCTTAAGTGCTTAGTCTGGGCTCCCTCACATGTTAGCCTGCAGGGTGGCCCATGGTCATTCTCGGGGTTTGGAAATTAATGGCCAGGAGACTTACAAGCAAGCAACCCATGGAGTACTGGGGCAAATGGGATACTCAATAGGTTTCATTGGACTGGATCATTGAGGGAATAATTTTAGTGAAAAAGGAAAATCAAGATGCAAGTGCAGAATCTCATAGGGTATAAGAGAGGACAGGAATTTCTAAAGGTGAGGGGGTGGGGAGTGAGTTCCAAGTCATAATGACTCTGGTCTCTACATGAAGCAAACGTATTACCAAGAAGAACTTAGCAACTTGCAAAGCCATGGACTCAAAGAGTTAAATGGGGACATTTAGGGTTGATGAACAGAAGTAGTGAGAATGGGAGATTGAAAGGTCATCCAGGATACGGGGGTATCATCATAAAAGGGAGCATGAAGATTAGGGGGAAGCATCCTGCATCACCAGGTGGAGCCACAAGGACACAAAGGGTTGATCCAAATTCAACTGCATATAATGTTAGAAAATGTCTGCATCACATGTGAAGCATTGTTTGAATCTCAAGCTCTGCTGACGGTAATTGCATTAATAATGTGTTCACTCACTCAGTAATAACACTGATTTGACATAAAACTGATCTTCTTCAATGTTGTCATAGAATGAACATGACAAATCCTATAATCAGTCTGCAGGACTTCCTGATGAAAGGTTTAATCCACACTTTTTCTGGTCAGCACTCTGTCTGTGAAGGTTCTCATTGCTTGGAGCAGAGTACTAAGCTGACGCCATTCAATTACAGGCAAGTCATTTCTTCCAGTTGATCCACCTCTGGACATGCTGTGGATTTCAGTGCTTGGGAACGGCTTTGGAAATAATGAGCAGTGGAATGAAGTATGTTGAAAGCTCTGTTCTTTTCCATCTTGAGACTCAAATCCCATTCCCAAGGTTTGGTGACTTTAAAGTATGTTTGCTCTTTCACATTGATCTGCTGTTGACATATTTCCGTGGTTTAATCCCTTTGCAACCTCTCATTCAATACTTGCTGCTTTCAGGCTTAACTTTGCTGCCCTTAGCTTCCACCTCCTGCCACCAGCTTCTTGCTCGGGTACTAGGAGCCCAATTGAATTCCAATTTATCCTATCGTAGTCTGTGTTCATTCAACTAAGCATTTTATTTACAGAGGTTCTAGTTAGACAGTTAGGGCTCTACATGTGATTAGAGTGTGAAATCTCTTCAGATTCACTATTTTTCACCATATCATCTTATACTATCATTGTGTCATGATCTCTTAGACATATCCTGTTCACCCAATCTTGTGGGTACAGATTTATTCAACAATGCGTTTTGTTACGTATTTACTGCAGCACTAAATATGCAAATTCCTATCTAAGCTGTCAGTTTCTGTGTACACAAACAGAATCTACAGGAGCTGCTCAGTTAGAAGGCATTTTGCGCACACGAATAGCTGTTCTTGTTACATTGTGTACCTTGTTACTTTCTGTTCTAGAAGTGATTGCCTTGTGAATTGCAAAGATAAAATGTGCACTGTGCATATCTCCAGAAATATCTTTATTTTGCCAGGATTTTCCGGTCACAGAGATTAACTCTTGGTCAACATTCAAGTCCGGATTTCAGAATCCTTGAGGAAAGAGCCTCCAACCCTTCCAAAATCATTTCAAGAATATCTTAAGTAATTATTACTTTACATGTAAATATTGTGGCATTTCTTGTCAAAAAAGCACAGAGAGTAAAGGCAGTTAAGAATGAGAAGGTGAGAACTAATGGTATGCTATCCATGCTGTCCTTTTGTGCAGTACAACAATGCCAAGGAAATGGGCACAGTTGGGCCTGAACCAAGATTTTGCCTGATCAGTGAAAGCAGGTGGCATTTTTTAAACAATAATAGTTTTAGGATTTGACTGCACAGAGACAGATTTCTGACTTGACGCAGTTTAAAACAATCCACTGAAGTTTCAACTGGCTTGGTTCCTTCAGTTTCCATTAGGAAGAATAGTGTGACACAGTGGGGTGGCTTTCAAAACGGAACCCATTTGCACGTTCTGCAATTTGCTGCTTAGGTTTGAGTGGATGCCAAGCTCATGAAGATCTGGAAATTATTGATTCAATCTTGATACATCCCTTCTTCAGGTCACACTAAGGGTAATACTATTGTGTTCCAGGCAGGAATGTTCATTAATGATTGCTGAAAAAAGTTATATTTTGCAGCTATTCATGTTGCGTGCATCAGTAAACTTCACAAAAATACCATTGTAAAGGGGATCAACAATTTATACAGTGGGAGAAGGGAGTTGGGAAGTAGACTCCAATTGGTGAAGTTGATGCCATGGACAATTGCAGTAGTTCAGTGATAACTGACATTTAACTGCCTAGCTTTGATTAACTCTGAAGTGGGCCTGTTGATTCTTATTAATCAAGGCACCACTTTGAGTATTGAACCAGAGAATGGCTATCACCTATTTTGTTCAATTGAAACAGATTCTTTCTGTCATGAAATGCAGGCCCTGTGTATTAATACCTATAGCAATCCTTAGTGCTAATATACCACACTGAGTCTGACTGGCAACCTTAAATTGGAGTTGTTGATGTAACTCCTAGCAGGCTTAAGATTACTGAAAATTTTATCAAAGCTTTTCATCTTGCACTCATCAGGGCAAATCACAAGAATACCAATGTAAGGGAGAATGACCAGCTATACAGTGTGAGGAGACAATGCTTAGGACTCTGATTAGGAAAGGATTTGTCAAAATGTTTCTGTTTTCAGCAATGTTCAAGTGTTGTATAATCAAATGACTGTTTATATACCTGAGATAGATGTACAACAAAGACAAAATTCTGGATTACAATAAAAGTAGCTCAATGTAAGTTAAGAAAAGGTAAGCTTTCTATTGAATTGCTTCATGAGTGTAATAAAGCTGTGATTGTGCCAGTTTTCATTTCCAAACATGTTGATAATGCTAAAGTGAATCACAGTTCCCTGATTGAATGGCCATTTTTGCAAAATGAAATGAAACAGCTTGGTAAGAAGGTTATTAAAGTATGTCATGTCCTACACTGCACCCAGCCTGAAGGGCCCAAGTTCCTTTCATTTTTCAACTTGGTCTGTCTATGCAACCATATTATTTCACTAGATGGCTATGCCATAAACAATACACATTTAAAGCATGGTCACACCATCAACTCACTTTAGCAGCAGCAATCTAGCGACACAATTAATTGTTGCTATTATACTCAGAATAAATTCCTGTGACAATGTACTCTCTGAAAGTGAAGAATTTGACCTTGCGTATTGTTTCAATGTTGACGTACCTTCATCCCAGATCAAACACACAGAGATATTTGCTGAAATCCAATTCTACGACTTCCAACTGTCCTGCAGTATTTCCGTGTACACTGAAAATGGCGAATCCTTTAAGGCACGCCAAGTTGATATAGTGCATGTGTTATTGTATGTTTTGTGAATAACTTACCCAATTTTCACATGTTACACAAATGACTGAAAGCATTATTTGGTCTCAGAGCAAACCCTCCTATTCAGACAAAATAACTTAAAAATGGCGGAGTATCTGAATTTGTGACCATTTGACTTGCTGCTCAGCCTGACCAAAAGCAAAGAAAGAATGTTTGCTGGACTTGTGTAAGAGCAATGAATTGTTGGGCGATAAATAAGATAGGATTCATCCTCAAGATCCATTGGATTCTCATATGCCTAAGGCTCACCAGAGCAGGGTCAGGAATGGATGTTGCAGGTTCAAGGGCTTAGATCTTTCATTAAGGTCAGGGAAGGTGGTAAAAGAGGGGGAGGTGTGGCTTTGTTGGTCAAGGACAGTATAACGGTGGCTGAAAGAACTTTTGATGAGGACTCATCTACTGAGGTGGTATGGGCTGAGGTTGCGGAGGAAGGTTTATCGACTGAGTCAGTATGGGTAGAAATTAAGAACAGCAAGGGAGCAGTCGCCTCACTGGAGGTTTTCTAGAGATCCCCAAATAGCAGTAGGGAGATCGAAGAATTCATAGGCCGGCAGATTGCTGAAAAGTGCAAACGTAGCAGGGTTGTTGTTATGGGTGACTTCAACTTTCCCAATATAGATTGGAACCTCCTTAGTGCAGATGGTTTGGATGGAGCCGTTTTTGTCAGGTGTGTTCAGGAGGGTTTCCTTACTCAGTATGTGGACAGGCCGACGAGGGGAGAGGCCATTTTGGATTTGGTGCTCGGCAATGAGCCAGGACAGGTATCAGATCTTGTGGTGGGAGAACACTTTGGCGACAGTGACCACAAAAGCCTCATATCTACCATAGCCATGGAAAGTGAAAGGAGCAGTTACCAGGGGAAGATATTTAACTGGGGTAAAGGAAACTATGACGCTATCAGACAGGAGTTGGGAAGTACAGATTGGGAGCAATTGTTCCACAGAAAGGGCACAGCAGACATGTGGAGGCTGTTTAAGGAGCAGTTGTTGTGAGTGATGTATAAATTTGTTCCTCTGAGACAGGTAAGAAGGGGTAAGATTAAAGAGCCTTGGATGATGGGTACAGAGGTGCTTCTTGTCAAAAAGAAAAAGGCAGCGTACGTAAGGTGGAGGAAGCAAGGGTCTAGCACAGCTTTAGAGGATTACAGGCTTGCTCGGAAGGAGCTCAAAAGTGGACTGAGGAGGACCAGGAGGGGGCACAAAAAAGGCTTGGCAGGAAGGATTATGGAGAACCCGAAGGCATTTTACTCATACGTGAGGAATAAGAGAATAATCAGGCAGAAGGTAGGGCCGATCAGGGATAGTGTAGGGAACTTGTGCGTGGAGTCTGAGCAGACAGGGGAAGCCCTAAATGAGTTTTTTGCTTTGGTTTTCACTAAGGAAAGGGACCTTGTTGTGAATGAGAACTTTTGAGGAGCAGGAAAACAGGCTGGAACAGATCAAGATTGAGGAAGTTGATGTGCTGGAAATTTTGGCAAACATTAAGATTGATAAATCCCCAGGGCCAGACCAGATTTATCCTAGGTTGCTCCGGGAAGTGAGAAAGGAGGTTGCTAAGCCGTTGGTGAAAATCTTTGCTTCCTCACTCTCCACGGGAGTCACACCGGAAGATTGGAGAGAGGCAAATGTTGTTCCTCTTATCAAGAAAGGGAATAGGGAAATCCCTGGAAATTACTGACCCAGTCAGACTTATGTCTGTGGTCAGCAAGGTTTTGGAAAGAATTCTGAGGGATAGGATTTATGACTATTTGGAAAAGCATAGCATGATTAAAGGGAGTCAGCATGGCTTTGTAAGGGGAAGGTCATGCCTTACAAATCTTACTGAGTTCTTTGAGGAAATCACGAGACAGGTTGACGAGGGTCGAGCAGTGGATGTGGTGTACATGGACTTCAGTAAGGCATTTGATAAGGTTCCCCATGGCAGGCTCATTCATAAAGTCAGGAGGTATGGAACACAGAGTGATTTGACTGTCTGGAATCAGAATTGGTTGGCTGATAGGAGGCAGAGAGTGGTTGTAGATGGTAAGTATTCTGCCTGCAGGTCAGTGCTGAGTGGTGTCCCGCAGGGCTCTGTTCTTGGGCCTCTGCTCTTTGTAGTTTTTATAAATTACTTGGATGAGGAGGTTGAGGGTTGGGTTAGTATGTTTGATAACACAAAGATTCGAGGTGCCGTTGATAGTATCGAGGATTATTGCAGGCTTCAGCGAGACAATGACAGAATGCAGAGCTGGGCGGAGAAATGGCAGATGGAGTTCAACCTGGATAAATGCGAAGTGATGCAGTTTGGAAGGTCGAACTTAAATGCTGAATATAGGATTAAAGGCAGGATTCTCGGCAGTGTGGAGGAACAGCGGGATCTTGGTGTTCAAGTGCATAGCTCCCTCAAAGTTGCCACCCAAGTGGATAAGGTTGTTAAGAAAGCATATGGTGTTTTGGCTTTCATTAACAGGGGGATTGAGTTTAAGAGCTGCGAAGTTATGCTGCAGCTCTACAAAACCCTGGTGAGACCACACTTGGAATATTGTGTCCAGTTCTGCTCACCTTAGTATAGGAATGATGTGGAGGCTTTGGAGAGGGTGCACAGGAGGTTTACCAGGATGCTGTCTGGACTGGAGGGCTTGTCTTACGAGGAGAGGTTGACTGAGCTCGGATTTTTCTCTCTGGAGAGAAGGAGGAAGAGAGGTGACCTGATCGAAGTGTACAAGGTAATGAGAGGCATGGATAGAGTTGATAGCCAGAGACTTTTCCCCAGGGCAGGATTGACTGCCACGAGGGGTCGTAGTTTTAAGGTATTAGGAGGAAGGTATAGAGAGACGTCAGAGGGAGGTTCTTCACCCAGAGAGTTGTGAGCGCATAGAATAGTTTACCAGTGGAAGCCGTGGAAGCAGTGTCATTAGTGACATTTAAGCGACTGCTGGACATGCACATGGACAGCAGTGAATTGAGAGGAATGTAGGTTAGGTTATTTTATTTTTGGATTAGGATTATTCCACAGCACAACATCGTGGGCCGAAGGGCCTGTACTGTGCTGTACTTTTCTATGTTCTATGTTCTAAATGATGTCCCCTTATGAATCATCCTATCTGTGGCTGCAAAACAGGAACTGGGCAAATGCTAAGGTGAATTGCAATGAAAGGTTCAGGCAAATTTTTCATATAGATGGGGAAGGATTCTTTCACATTCACGAGGAATGTACAGCAGTTTCAATGCATGTCCGTACGCTCATTTGACAATATGAAAACAATAGATATCTGCACTGCAGCTTTATATCATGCCAGTCCACTGCCATTCTGCATATCAGTGTTCATTGAAGTTCTGAACTCGCTAACTTACGGAGTTGAATTCAAAACTAACACGCTGCATGTGCCTAATAGTTGAAGTCTCCAAGGAATCCCCACTAAGCTCAGTTCTCACGAACATTTTTGTTAGATTTCATTGTGGAGTTTGTCTGTTCTCACCGTGTCGACGTGGGTTTCCTCTGGGAACTCTGGCTTCCTCCAACAGTCCACAGTGTGCAGGTTAAGTGGACGAGCAATGCTAAGTTTCTCCAAAGTGTCCGGGTTTGTGCAAGCTAGGTGGGTTAGCCAATGGGAAATGCAGCATTACAGGGGTAGAACGGGGGATTGGGGAGCTGGGTCTAAGTGGGATGCTAACTGGATGGTTGGTACTGGCTGAATGGGCTGAATAGCCTTTTTCTGCACTGTAGGGATTCTATTTGTACTCATCAGAAACATGTCTTCGATGGACCTAACGTCCTACACCTTGCATGCTTCTAAAAAGTAAATGATGCGTTTGCTGTATTTCAATGTGCAGCTGGATGTAAGAAGGCCTTTATATGTCTTAATTGGTTCCATCTACACACCATCTATTTTATAATAGAGAAGTCAAATCAACTCGTTTTATTCAGATGAGAAATCCATGGGGTTGTGCGTGGTGAAGGGGTGTGGGGTGAGGGGCGCGGGGAGGGTGGTGGGTGGTTCTGGTTCTCTGCTTGTGCCTGCCACAGACCAGACTTCACTGGTCAATAAATGCCTTGGAGATGCCTTCAGTTCCCAGTTACATAGATATTTTTAATCAACCGATTCAGACACATTTCTGGAACAGGTCGGAACCTGAACCCAGAGGTAGAGACGCTTCTATTGTGTCATAAGACTCCTACCATGAGCCATGAGGTTGGTCCTAATGGCAATCTCAAATATAGGATTCAAGCTAGTTGTTCCCTAAGCAAACCTGATGCAGAAATATGGCACACTAATACCATTCTGTAAAATAATGCTGTCCCAATCGGATCATTTCACACTGAATATCGTATAAACTCAAAACCAGTGTTAAACCCATTATGTTTGAAAAAGGAACAGTCTAACTCACATTACCTGGAAGAGTCACATATGACAAAGTTTTGAGCAAGGACAAGCTGTTTGAGGCTGCTGGTATATAATATCAACAGCAGTGATGTTCAACCCTGTCAGAATGTTGCTGTTCAGCTAAAAGGATACCCTGCCTAACACAAATGAGTAATGTGGTATATGAATTTCAGTGCCCATCTGATGCCATATACGAAGTACATATGCCCCAAAGACTGGCAAATTGCATCAACTAGCATACCACTTTGAGTATTTGCCATAAACAAGGGACTGACCGTATCCAACCAG
This sequence comes from Stegostoma tigrinum, assembly GCF_030684315.1. Taxonomy (NCBI): domain Eukaryota; kingdom Metazoa; phylum Chordata; class Chondrichthyes; order Orectolobiformes; family Stegostomatidae; genus Stegostoma; species Stegostoma tigrinum. The sequence goes on along the minus strand of NC_081372.1, from coordinate 52,527,520 downwards.
CACATATTTGCAAAATTCATAACCTTGCATCAAATATTAGATATGATTTTCCAGCTGCATAACATTTGCTGGAAAATCCAGATTGGGTCAAGAATTATGTTAACAATCTTAAATTGGGTGTCAATCAAGCTCACAGTATGGCTCAGTTGCATGTATAGGAAGCTAAATACAGAGAGCTGTGTTCATTGAGGATGGAAGGAATGTGTAAATACTTTATGCTTGTTTTACCTCAACACGCAGATAACAGCATTGATACATAAATTGATACTTTTATGTTATTATTCATGGAATGTGCAATTCATTGGCTGGGCCAGCATTTATTGCTCAAATTTAGTTAGTTTTGAAAAGATGGCGGAGAGTTCCTTCTTGAACTACTGCCACCCATTTGGTATAGGTCGACCCACAATGTTATTAGGGAGGAAGTTCCAAGAGTTTGACCCAGGCTTTTTGACTATGGTTAGAGTTATATTCATCCGGGTAAGTAGGAAGTATTCCATAACACCCCTGACTTGTCATTTATCTCCAAGATTCAGGAAGTCAGGAGATCTTGAGGTTGGTTGGCTCGCCGAGCTGGTTTGCTGGGTAACATCTTCAGTGTAGCCTCCCATGAAGCAACGGTGTGTTTTCCTGCCTGGTTTTTAAACTCTGGGGTCTGCTGAGATGGATTGCCTCACTTCCGGGTTTTCTCCGTAGTGGAGTGTTTGTGGGGTCGAGTTCTATGTGTGTATTAATGGCTTTCTTCGTGGAGTGCCAGGCTTCTTGGAATTCCCGTGCCTATCTCTGCTTAGCTTGTCCCAGAAATTTGGTGTTGTCCCAGTCAAATTGGTGGCTCTCCTTATCCATGTGGATTGAGATGAGTGAATCTTGGTCGTGTCTTTTTGTAGCCACTTGGTGTTCACGTACTCTTGTTGTTAGTTTCCTCTCTGTTTGTCCGATGTAATGTTTCTCCCAGTCTCTGCAGGGGATCTTTATAGATGACGTTTCTCCTGTCCATGGCAACCCTGCAACAACTGCTCACCCGAACGAGAGACCCACTCCCTGCCATGGACAGGGCCAATGTCATCTACAAGATCCTCTGCAGAGACTGGGAGAAACACTACGTCGGACAAACAGGAAGGAAACTAATAACTAAGCTACATGAACACCAACTGGCTACAAAATGACAAGACCAATATTCACTCATCTCAATCCACATGGATAAGGCGAACCATCGATTTGACTGGGACAACACCAAAATCCTGGAACAAACAAAGCAGAGACAGGCACAAGAATTCCTAGAAGCCTGGCACTCCATGAAAAAAGCCATCAATAAATACATAGAACTCGACCCCATATACACTCCACTATGAAGAAAAAACAGAAGAGAGGAAATCCAGCTCAACAGACCCTAGGGTTTAAAAACTAGGAGGGAAAACACACCAATGCTTCATCAGAGGCTGCATTGAGGATGTTACCCAGCATGGTAACGAAACGTCTATGGAACAAGAAACCAACTTGGCGAGCCAACCAACTTCAAAGTCCACAACCCGAGCTACAAATCTACTCCAAAATCTTAGTCAGGAGATCTTTCAAGGTAATGCATTGACCAATCAAAATCAAACTGCTTGGTTGAAAATTTAAACAAGGTTTTACAGTTAACTGACAGCTATCATTAACTGTTGCATTCTCCATGTCAATGCCTCTGTCAAATTCCACTTGCCATCCAAACAACACTTTCCTTTACAGTATAAATGTTGATTTCTCCTGACATTGATACTCTAAACAGTCTGGATTATTTAGGAAATAGTGACCAATTGCAGAATCATATCCAATGTTAAACGTTGACCTTTGCATCGTGCAATCATGGGTTTATTGGGCATAGTCAGTTACTAGCCTGTTATAAGCCATTGAAGAGACATGCTGTTTGATATGATGTGCCAGGCTTAGAAGTATGACCTAAGTACTTCACATCACATTGTCTCTGAAATTCATATACCACACTAACGATCTCTATTTGGCTGATAGCAACATCCTGTTACTTGAGGGGGAAGAGACAGGGCAGTGCGTGTGGAATGGTATGGGTGGAGTTTACTATTTTCAGATATAACTAAGTCAGGTTAGGGTGTGAGTTCTGGGGATATCGGGTATTGGGAAGGTGTAATTGGAGGGTATATCAACAGTGATTTGAAGGTTTAGTTTAATATTTAATCAGGTGTTAGAGTAGGTTTTTAATTCTCACTTGTTTCCTGAGCAACTTTCCAAACTCTCCAATTTTAACTTGCTTTTCTGGAGGTTTGCAAATGCACGGAATTGCAAATTGGAGTTTTCAAATTCCCAGGCTATTCCCTTGGATTCAGTTGCATCATGATTTCTGCACAACAATACCCGTCTATACTACTGCAATAATGAATTGGCAATTGGAATAACCAGGCCAACATTTCCCCAACAAATTTGAACGAAAGGTTTTCACTACAATGATTAGCTTTGTGGTGGAATATCTGGTTTTGTTTATGAATGGAATTTAAAATTAATCTAGCATTGTTGCTGCAACATTACATGAGATGGCGTGATTCTGAGGTATTTGTGATAATTAATGAGTACAACTTGCGAATTTTCCAGTCACATTACAGGCTACTGAGATAATGGGAACTGCAGATGCTGGAGATTCCAAGATAATAAAATGTGAGGCTGGATGAACACAGCAGGCCAAGCAGCATCTCAGGAGCACAAAAGCTGACGTTTCGGGCCTAGACCCTTCATCAGAGAGGGGGATGGGGGGAGGGAACTGGAATAAATAGGGAGAGAGGGGGAGGCGGACCGAAGATGGAGAGTAAAGAAGATAGGTGGAGAGGGTGTAGGTGGGGAGGTAGGGAGGGGATAGGTCAGTCCAGGGAAGACGGACAGGTCAAGGAGGTGGGATGAGGTTAGTAGGTAGCTGGGGGTGCGGCTTGGGGTGGGAGGAAGGGATGGGTGAGAGGAAGAACCGGTTAGGGAGGCAGAGACAGGTTGGACTGGTTTTGGGATGCAGTGGGTGGGGGGGAAGAGCTGGGCTGGTTGTGTGGTGCAGTGGGGGGAGGGGATGAACTGGGCTGGTTTAGGGATGCAGTGGGGGAAGGGGAGATTTTGAAACTGGTGAAGTCCACATTGATACCATATGGCTGCAGGGTTCCCAGGCGGAATATGAGTTGCTGTTCCTGCAACCTTCGGGTGGCATCATTGTGGCAGTGCAGGAGGCCCATGATGGACATGTCATCAAGAGAATGGGAGGGGGAGTGGAAATGGTTTGCGACTGGGAGGTGCAGTTGTTTGTTGCGAACTGAGCGGAGGTGTTCTGCAAAGCGGTCCCCAAGCCTCCGCTTGGTTTCCCAAATGTAGAGAAAGCCGCACTGGGTACAGTGGATGCAGTATACCACATTGGCAGATGTGCAGGTGAACCTCTGCTTAATGTGGAATGTCATCTTGGGGCCTGGGATGGGGGTGAGGGAGGAGGTGTGGGGACAAGTGTAGCATTTCCTGCGGTTGCAGGGGAAGGTGCCGGGTGTGGTGGGGTTGGAGGGCAGTGTGGAGCGAACAAGGGAGTCACGGAGAGAGTGGTCTCTCCGGAAAGCAGACAGGGGTGGGGATGGAAAAATGTCTTGGGTGGTGGGGTCGGATTGTAAATGGCGGAAGTGTCGGAGGATAATGCGTTGTATCCGGAGGTTGGCAACCTCCGGATACAACGCATTATCCTCCGACACTTCCGCCATTTACAATCCGACCCCACCACCCAAGACATTTTTCCATCCCCACCCCTGTCTGCTTTCCGGAGAGACCACTCTCTCCGTGACTCCCTTGTTCGCTCCACACTGCCCTCCAACCCCACCACACCCGGCACCTTCCCCTGCAACCGCAGGAAATGCTACACTTGTCCCCACACCTCCTCCCTCACCCCCATCCCAGGCCCCAAGATGACATTCCACATTAAGCAGAGGTTCACCTGCACATCTGCCAATGTGGTATACTGCATCCACTGTACCCAGTGCGGCTTTCTCTACATTTGGGAAACCAAGCGGAGGCTTGGGGACCGCTTTGCAGAACACCTCCGCTCAGTTCGCAACAAACAACTGCACCTCCCAGTCGCAAACCATTTCCACTCCCCCTCCCATTCTCTTGATGACATGTCCATCATGGGCCTCCTGCACTGCCACAATGATGCCACCCGAAGGTTGCAGGAACAGCAACTCATATTCCGCCTGGGAACCCTGCAGCCATATGGTATCAATGTGGACTTCACCAGTTTCAAAATCTCCCCTTCCCCCACTGCATCCCTAAACCAGCCCAGTTCATCCCCTCCCCCCACTGCACCACACAACCAGCCCAGCTCTTCCCCCCCACCCACTGCATCCCAAAACCAGTCCAACCTGTCTCTGCCTCCCTAACCGGTTCTTCCTCTCACCCATCCCTTCCTCCCACCCCAAGCCGCACCCCCAGCTACCTACTAACCTCATCCCACCTCCTTGACCTGTCCGTCTTCCCTGGACTGACCTATCCCCTCCCTACCTCCCCACCTACACCCTCTCCACCTATCTTCTTTACTCTCCATCTTCGGTCCGCCTCCCCCTCTCTCCCTATTTATTCCAGTTCCCTCCCCCCATCCCCCTCTCTGATGAAGGGTCTAGGCCCGAAACGTCAGCTTTTGTGCTCCTGAGATGCTGCTTGGCCTGCTGTGTTCATCCAGCCTCACATTTTATTATCTTACAGGCTACTGATGTTGTTTTGCCATATGTCAAAAATGTAACAGATTCCATAAGAAGGCCAATGACCTTCTCCACTCCTCCAGGGTAACGATCAAACTCTTCTCTCTTTATTCCCTTATACTCACTGTATCTCTGCAACTGCATGCACCTTCCACCAAGCCTCACGGTCTACAATTCTCATTATTACATATAATACCTTCCCTCCCTTGTTCTAATGTACCCCAGCACTCTCATTTCCCCCACAGCACCTGTACCTGAGAGCTGTATTAGCCCTTTCATCTCTTTTAACCTCTCCCTTTGACTCATTCTCGGAGAAGAAGATTCACAGTAGGGTAGATAAAGCCCAAACAGTTAGTGAGATGTCTGACATACAACTCCTCAGCCCCACTATGTGGTGATGATACATGCTTAGGGCCAGGGTTAGGAGTCCTCGTCATCAGTTCATGTGTAAGTTAGTAAGAGATCACATGGACTACCAATTGCTCAAGAAGATAGTTCTCAATCACCAATGAGATATACTATAAGGTTGGAAATGGGGATGTTCAGTTATCAGTGAACAATATTCACAACTCCTCAGATACTGAAACCATCTATGCCTATGTGCATTAAGACCTGGCCAATATCCAGGTAGGGTTATAGAGAACCCGTACAGTACAGAAAGAGGCCATTTGGCCCATTGAGTCTGCACTAATCTTCCAAGAACATTCTGCTCAGACTTCTAGAGCCTCACATTTACCATGGCTAACCCACCTAGCCTCTGCATCCCTGGATACTATGGGAAATTTAGCATGGTTAACCCACCTAACTGGCACATCTTTGGACTATGGGAGGAAATCAGAGCACCCAGGGGAAACCCATGCAGACATGGGAAGAATATTCAAACTCCACGCAGACGGTTGCCCAAGACAGGAATCAAACCCGGCACCCCGACACTGTGAGGCAGCAGTGTTAACCACTGAGCGACTATGCTTGCTCCTGGCAGATTGACTTATTATTAAATTTATTGAAATCCTTTTGCTGTTTGCTAATGAGATTCTCAGTCTGCCTTTCAAATCTTGGTTTGTGAGTTGGACATTTTTTTCTGGACATCATAAACCTTGTTTCTGCGGATGTCCCCTTATTTTCCCCACTAGCTCACTATTGCTCACATTAATTTGGGGCCAGGAAGATTCCATCCATAATTATGTTTTGTAGCAGTGAGTTGAACACTGTGTAACACAGAGTGTCAACAATAGCCTGCCTTGTGACAGTTTTCATGATGGTTCACTTGCAGTTTGTTATAGACGTCTAAATGCAGTGCTCTCGGAGACAACCTGAAACCTGCAGCTTCCCTAATTAAATCTTCCCACCCATGTTACTTTTGTCAAGTCATCTGTTTTTCTTAACTGTTTTATTTGAAAATGAATGCATGTAATTGAGACTTTAAATGGTTGAGCTTAGGCCTCACAGCCACAAGCTAGTAATCTATTTGCTGCCTGTTATGAAAGGATGGATTTGTTTATATTAAATTGTTATTTTCCTGTTTATGACGGAGCTGGTGTGAATTACTTTTGTCCTGAGTAGTGGTCAGTCAGAAAAAAACTATCATCTTGGTAGTTTAATTAAACAGTCACTTTTTTTTATTTATTCAAGTTATGTGGTATCACCGACTAGGCCAACATTTGTTACTCACCTCTAGTTACCATTGAGAAGAGGTGAGCTGACTTTTTGAACCCTTTATAGCCCATTAAGTGCAGGTAGAATCATAACGTCATTAGGGATGGAGCTTCTGCCCCAATGACAATCAAGGATCATAGTATCTGTAAAGAGTGAGAGGAAATGTTTCTGTTCATTCTGTCCAAATGCAGGAGTATTCTGTCCCTGTGCTTGGAGATCTCTCACCTTAAGCAGAGAAATTTAAAAACAATTTAAAATTGCTCCTCTGGGAAATTGGAAATAGGCAATAAATTCTGGCCTAGCCAATGACACCCACATCACCTGAATGAATAAAAAAGAACTGCATTAATCTGCTGATGAAATTCAAAATTGAGGAATGCCGGTGCAAAACTGGATGGGTACACAAATGCACTCGTGAAAACAGGAATACGAGAAGTAAGTCATTGTTTTAATGTGATGAAATGTAGTAACTAATTTGTTCGTGGCAAGCACCCATACAGAGTAATTGCATAGATATCCAATTATCTGAACACGGTGGAACTGCATCTTAAATATTCGTAGCATGAGACATGCTGAAGCACTTTTGGTAGGGCACATTCACCGGAATAAGATAATAATCTCTCACTGCATCTCATCACTTCCAGGTTTTTAGTGGAGTCAACTTATTTAAATAATGAAATACTCACCAAGAGGTCATCTCTCAACAGAATTACATTTATCCTCTCATTGGACAAAAATGAGACAGCAAGATTTATAAGAGTTAATAAAATTAACATTTAGATATGAGCAAATAAAGGCAGAGATTTTTTTATGGGAATTCACTGCCAAAGGCTTAATTCTGATTAAAGTAAATCAATCCAGCACATGAAATGAGATTTGCTCAATTTTCCATTGGGCAAATAATGATGGAATAAGTTTAAAAGTTTGACAGGAGGGAAAATTTTGAAGTGTAATTTAAAGAAAGGGAAATGAGAAAGGTTTAGGAAAAATCTAGCTATACAGAAAGCAATATGAGGGTTTTTTTTTCATTGCCTATCCAATGACAGCCCTTATTTAATGGATTTTTGATTGGACATGAAGGAAAAGTCTGACTAATAATTTTCTCTCCTACAAAGAGCCCAGCTGGAGAAAAATTACTATGTTTTTCAGAAGTCTGCCTTCAATGATTACTACTGCAAGCAAACCACTTGACTTATGCAAATGAGTCTTGCCCCTTACCCAAGGCAGTAAAGTGTACAAATTGATATCCATGGTTGACACCTGGTGGTAAATTAAAGTTTCCACAATTTCTTTGAAGAGAAATATTATTTTAAATCCTTATCTCCTAATCTTTAGGTGCTACTGAGGCAGATCCTTGTTTCCACGAGGGTTTATGCTTTGTAGCAGCAGCTTACATACACCTTAGGAGTAAGTAATTCCAGTAAAATGGTTTCTACGAGACATGGTCTGCATTTATATAGCTGTCGTGATCAGGTGGAAGGGAGTAAATCAGCTCTCTTCTTTTATCCCTCTGGGTCAGGCATTTTTCTGGAAATTTTAAGTAGGCAGCTATATCAACATACCAATTAAAAATACACTTAACTAGATTAAAACGAAGAGGCCAATTATATATTCTTCTTGGTTGAGAGATTCAAGAGCTTTATTACTTACCAAGGCCAAGTTAAAAAATAATACATGATGTCAAACACACACTATCCTAGGTATCAAGTTCAACAAGGATAAAGTTTCCGTTCCAAAAAGATCAGTCCATAGGTCCTTAGAGTCCTTGGTTGTAGATTTTTAACTTGATTTGTTGTTAAATAGATGTTGTGTACCCTCAGCGCTGGTAAAGTTTGTAATTATCCTTCAGTTTTTGGTGTTTCTCTGATTTTGCTTTCACTGAGTGCTACCTTTCAAAAGGCATTCAAATGGCCTTGGTAACTGTTGCAGAATGGAGGGACCTGGAGGTTCAGGTTCTTTAACGTTTGTGTCACATATAGACAGGGGAGTTAAAACGGCATTGGGTACACTTGCCTTCATTGCTCAGTTCTTTGAGTATAGACATCTGTATCAGGAGTTGTCTCCATCTAGCAGCTATCCGGCAGGTGGGAGAGTGGGATATTACATTTTAATAAGGTGAGGAAATAATGAGACGTTAATGTATGGAAATTGTTTTGTTTTCAGTAGTGAGAACCTCAACTCACTGTTCAAAGTTTGGTTGATGGTCTGAGGTTGTACAGGACTTTAGTGAAGGCTCTTCTGGAGTACTGTGTCTAGTTGTGATTGCCCAGTTATAGGAAGAATATTATTAGGCTAGAGAGGGTTCAGAAGAGACGCACCAAGATGATGCCAAGTATGCAAGGCTTGACTTATAAAGAAAGGCTAGATGGGCTGGGACCAGTTTCACTGGAGTGTAGGAAGTTGGGATGTGATCTTAGAGGTTTATGAAATCTCGGAGTATAAGTAAGGTTAATAGTAGGTGTCCTTTCCCTCAGATGGGAGATTTCAACATTGAGGGGGCATATTTTTAAGGTGAGAGGAGAAATATTAAAAAAAAGACATGGGATTGGGCAAACGTTTTACACAGAGGGTAGTCTGTGTGTGGAATGAACTTTTTGAGGAAGTTGTGGATGCAGATACGGTTCCAACTTTTAAAAGACATTTGGATAAGTACATGAACTTAAAAAAAAGTTCAGAGTGTTATGGGCCAGGAGCAGGCAGGTGGAACTAGTTTAGTTTGGGATCATGTTTGGCATCGACTGGTTGGACTGAAGGGCCTGTTTCTGTGCTGTCTGACTCTATGACTGAATGACTAATGGAAGCAGGGAGAGTAAAGAAAAATCTTCCAGTTCTGTGGTTGCAAAACTATTTTCCTTCTCTCCTCTGTCCAAAACGTTACTTGCCTGAAATGCAGTGCACTTGTGTATTCCCGATTCTTAGCACCATTATTTCTTTCAAGCTAGTTTAATCTGAAAGCTTTCGTCCCAGTATGAGAAATGCACATAATGGTGTAAATCAAGAAAAGCAGGTAAGAGTTTCTTCCCTTATGACTCTAAGTTCTGTGCCTTTTCAAGAAATGTTAACTTTGGTTGAGTCTTTGTTTATCTCACATTGTTTTCATGAGCTTAGCTCAACATTGATTCAGGTGACTGCTGTGGTCATCCTCAGACTGTCTTTTCACCTTTCTTAAAGCCATTTTATATCATGAAAACTCTTTTTGGTTTAGAATCAAAAGATGAAAGTTGAAAATCGATGGCTCATATTTTAGCACTGTTATGATATAGTGCCTTTCATCACTTCTGGGTTTCCCAAAGCACTTTACAGCCAATGTAGTGTATCATACTCGCTGTTGTAATGCAGCGAAACAAAGCTAACAATAATGGAACAGCAAAGTCCTATGTGAAGTTGGAAACAAGCAATGATAGCAGCAAATTGAGACTCAGTGGCACCAGTTTTGAAGGTTCAAAGGCTGCCTTATGCACAGGCCATTAACACAAAAGGATACTGGGCACCATTTCAGCAAGGAATTGGTGCACACCTCAAATATATCTAGAAGTATGCAGAACAAAAATGTAATGACATTGAGCTTTATCAAATATTGATTTATCCCCAACTCTATCGTTGTGGAGTTCCATACGCTGTTTCCAAGCACTCAACCTAAAAGTTTTCCTTTTCTGCTAACCTTCTTTTTTATTCCCACACCTGAGCTCACATAAAGTGGCATGGTGGATGATCCAAACAGCACCATTTAAAGGAACCTGTGATTATTTCTTCTATCCAATGCATCAATATACATTTTGTTTGTTTCACATAGGGAGTAATCTGCGAGGATTGATTGTGCCTGGTGCTGACCTAGTATTTTTTTGATAACTTAGATGCTTGTGACTTAGAATGTATAATATTGCCCTTTTACCTCCGCCTCCTCACTGTCCACAACTCCAAATGCACCTTCCAGGTGAAGCAGCATAAAACACTGAACATAGAAGATAGAACAGTACAGCACAGTCCAGGCCCTTCGGCCCATGATGTTGTGCCACCTATTATCCTACTAATGTCAATCTACTCTACATTTTACTATGCTCCATGTGCCTATCCAAGAGTCGCTTAAAAGTCTCTGAAGTATCTGAGCCCACTACCACTGCGCATTCCACATGCCCACCACATTTCAGTTGTACTTCTGAAAATCTGGTCACTGTTCATAATGAATGCAGTCTCGCTTATGTTGGAAAGATCAAATGCAGACAGGGTGACTGTTTCTTGGAACAACTCCACCCTAACCATTAAAATGCCCCCAACCTCCCAGGTTTTGATTATATTAGCTCGATATGAATGCTATTTTGGTGTGGTGCAGAAGAGATGGAGATGTGGAATTCTGTAAAGAGGAAGTAAAATAAGCACTCGCCCTTCCACATACATGTAACACACTCAGAATAACACTGTTACATTCATATGACTCCAAATTAATACCGGATTGTGTGACGAAATGGTCAGGCAGTTGTGTCCTCCAAGTTGCCAGGAAGATCACAGTCATGGCAAAGTGGCTCAGCGGTTAGCACTGCTGCCTCACAGCACCAGGGGACCCATGTATGATTCCACCCTTGGGCGACTGTCTGTGTCTGCGTGGATTTGCCTCAGATTCCTCCTGCAGTTTAAAGGTGTGCAGGTCAGATGGATTAGCCATGGAAAATGCAAGGTTACAGGAATAGTGTAGGGGTGGGTCTGGCTGGGATAATCTTTTGAGGGTCAGTGCAGACTTAATGGGCCAAATGGCCTGCTTTCACACTGTAGGGAATTCTATGATCACTCTTCTTTTACCCCTCTAATCCTTCAAGTGAGCAGCAGAAGACATGATGAGCATCTTACAATGTGGAGTTCGTAACACAAGGCAAAGGAACTTTTATCTTCTTCTCCCTTAGCAGGCAAAAGCATGATGAAAGGGGAAGCACATTTATCAGGATAGTAGATTTCCCTATGGTGAAGGAAGCATTACCCTTAGCTGGAAGAAACACATTCAATCGGGTGATCTAGGATGACTCGATTTTGAAGGTGAAATTTTCCTTCTCTTCCTTCCTCTGCTGAGACTTTCCAAGTAGCAGCTCTTATTTACCTGAAAGGACAGAAACAAAGTGGTGGTGGGTTGTGGTAGTGTTGGAGGCTGTGCCAAGCGTGTGGTGCTGGGATAAGGGATGGGTTGGTGTGGAGAAAGTCAAGAATTTTATAGCAATATTACGCTCAGTTCTTATCCCAACAAAAATATATCCTCTTATGCTTATATTGGGACATATTGTGTGCAAATTATCTTCTGAATTCCCAACAACACAAAAGTGACTATGCTTCACCAGCACCAAATTGGCACATTCTCCCCGTGTCTGCGTGGGTTTCCTCCAGGTGCTCCGGTTTCTTCCCACAGTCCAAAGAGGTGCACGTCAGGTTGGATTGGCCATGCTAAATTGCCCGTAGTGTTCAGGGATGTGTAGCTTAGGTGGGTTATAGGGGGATGGGTCTGGGTGGGATGCTCCAAGGGTGAGTGTGGGCTTGTTGGGCCAAACAGCCTGTTTCCACACTGTAGGGATTCTATGATACCAAACTTATTCTCCTGGAATTCCTTTCTCTTGCCAGAAGAGTTCCAAGCTAGGACATCTGCCTATCATCCCAATCAGCTTTCCACACAAGATTTTTGAAAAATTCTTCTCATTTGTTTTTGGCCCATGGGTATGACTGGCAAAGTTGGGATTTATTGCCCAATCCTTAGCTGCTTGGTCAAAGTGATGGTAACATTTGTTTTGGAACAACCAAGGTAGAGGTAGAGATACTGAGAGGCATATAGCACCAAAGGCCCTCCAAGTTGTTCTATTTTCCGCAAAGATTATGTAGAAATAGTAAGAAAAAGAAACTGAAAAGTGAGAATGCTGATTAGATTCAGAATAGTAATTGATGAAACATTGAATTCATGTTGCGAAAACGGCTGTTTTCTCATTCCCTCCTTCCTCCCCTTACATGAGCACAGATAAAACATTTTAAGCTTGTTTCAACTGTTCAAAGATTTTTTTATATTCATTTTTTATTCCGTACAGAGTCTAATAACTTAATCTAAAAAATAAGCATTATTTTGAAGGGAGGAAGGGGTTTTGAATTTATACTGGTGGGAAGAAAGGCTATGCTTTAATTTGTTAAAATGCTGAGGTATTTTGTTTTGCTTCATTGTAGATGCTCTTAAGTCCAATTTTAAACACTTTTAGCTCTACGGCTCTACAATCTCAAATGTACCTCAGCCATAGGCTGTGTATGCAGTGTCTCTACTTTGCCAAGGGGTAAGTATTAGAACTGTGCTGCATCTGGGAGGCAGGCTGGCTCCTCAGAGCAGAATGAGACTGTTACTGTCAGTGATCATCAGCATGACTGTGAATCAGTTTTACAGACATGAATCCTTCTAGGCTGGTAAAAGTAAATATGACAGTTCACCATTCATTGCTATAAAATTAGAATCTCTATATCCCCTGACAAAGAATTTCATTGTTATATCATACATTCATACAGCATGGAACCAGATCCTTCAGCCCAACCAGCCCATGCTGACCATAATCCCAAACTAAACTAATCCCACCATCCTGCACCTGGCCCATATCCCTCCAAACATTTATTATTCATGGTTATCCAAGTCCAAAGATGTGCAGGCTCGGTGGATTGGCCATGCTAAATTGCCCGTAATGTTCAGGGGTGTGTGGGTTTGGGTGGGATGCTCCAAAGGGCAGTGTGGACTTGTTGGGCCGAAGGCCCTGTTTCCACACTGCAGGGAATCTAATCTAATCTAATCAAAATGTCATTTAAACATTGTAACTGTGCCGGCATCCATCACTTCCACTGGAAGTCCATTCCACACACTGTAAAAAAGTTGCCCCTCATGTTTTTTTAAAGTTTTATTCTGTCACCTTAAAAATATGCCCCCTAGTTTTAAAATCCCCCATCCTATGGAAGAGACACCTACCATTCATCTTATCTATAGCCCTCATGATATCTCCAAGTCCAGAGAAGTGGAGGAGCAAGCAGATGACTTTTGGCAGAATAATGGACCTTCTCACATTCCAAGTTGTCATTGATTTCACATGCATGCTTTTTTGGACTCTGCTTCTCACTGGTGAGATGGAACTCAAAACCACTGGCTCCCGTTCACTCACTCCTTGTATGGTTGGCATTTGACCGCCTCCTGTATATCATGCTGGTGAATGTTCATCACGTTTAATAGCCTTAATCATGCATTATTCTTGTGCTGTTGCTCATTCCTGAAACCTTTTAATCACAAGATTGGGAAACAGTTGGCTGGTGACAAGGGATGTCAGTTTTACGTCTCCCATTCTGCAGAGGATGGGTCCCAAGCTTTTCCGTAAGATTTTGCATTCAGTGGCCCCAGATTCCTCAGATAGGCAATCGGCTATTCCTATGTAATTCTAAAGTAGTTTATTAAATTTTGAAGATGCAAAAGTTTAGATATGATACAATAGCTAAATGGATAACAAAGGTATGCAACACATCATAAGATATCTGGACCTTCCTTCTTGTCCATCTCTGAGCTTGTGGTGAGATATTTAAAACTAACTCCTGACACCAGGTCTTTGGAAGAATACTTCAAGAAATCTTCATTTGCTCTGATGGAGAGGCAACATTGTATTGTTCCCTCAAGCAGGCCTCTCCATCAAAATAGAGTTTCAGTTTATATGCAATTCTAATTGCATTACAAACACAATGCCACCTACAGCAGGACTGCTGCTACAAAGAAGGACTTACAGAATGGAATCCCTTTAGTGTGGCAGAAGGCGATTAGACCCATCAGGTTCACACTGGCCTCCAAACAGCATCCCACCAAGACCCATCCCCTGCCTGCATTTCCCACCCAAGAAACTATGGGCAATTTAGCATGGCCAATCCGCATAACCTTCTTCACATCTTTGGACTATGGGACGAAACCAGAGTACCTGGAGGAAACTCACATGGAATGGGGAGAATGTGCAAATTCCACACAGTCACCCAAGGCTGGAATTGAACCTGGGTCCCTGGTGCTGTGAGACAGCAGTGCTAGCCACTAAGCCACATGCCACCCCCTTGAATTTATAAACTTGGTGTAGAATAAGCCCTATTACACTTCACTGGGTAATGCGTTGGAAATCATATGTTGTTATTCTGGGATTTGTCATAAATGTCCATCTATCTTTTAGGCCCAGGATAACAGAAACCATAGACCAGGTTTCTGTGCTTTACAGAAATTACTATTGATTACAAATTATTAGGCTTTGGCTTCAGGTAAACAATAATGAACTGTGGGCATATAACTCAACTAATTAAAATTATAATCCACTTATAAATACCCCCTTACACATACGCACGCACATAGACAGATCTGGAGAAGGAAGGAATAGTTTTTACAAGGCGAGAAACTTGAGAAGCATTTCAGTAGACCCTGTTTTTGAGTGGTTGAGATGATTATTGTCATGGTTAGAAGGTTGTTTCTCAGTTATCCTTCTCTGGATGGTTCTGTTGAATTGCAAGAAGCACAGGGTGGCTGGTTCGCTTCTGGAAGATCTCTGGCTTAAATGAATGGATACAGCTTTAACCTGCTGAAAGATTAATTGATTTTTCTCAAGGCTTAAAATGGCTTTTTTGGGAGAGGACAGATTGATGGTCATCCAAAATCTTCTTTGTATCTTATTCAAAACTCCAACCCACTCAGCCACCCGAGAACCAATCAAAAATTGTTGGCAGGCAGAAGACCTTTGTGATTGGTAACTGGTCACTAGTCCACAGACCGGTCACTAATTGTTGCCAATCAAGAGTTCATTTCTACAAATCCTTTAGTCCAGTCTTTGTGCAACTTCTACAATAACGCACAGCTGTGCAAACAGTGAGCAAAATAAGAATTAGGTTACTTAATTACAAACTGTGCAACAATCCTTGCAAACCCTTTTGCTGTCACTTCAGTCCATAGTAAAAGAAAATCATTATGTAATTTAATTGAGAAATGGAACAGGTAATTGTCACATCTATCCGTCCCCAGATAACATCCATTCAGCCTTGTCAGGGAAGGAGAGAAATATTCCACACAAAGGTCAGCCTTGGAAACATGGACAGCTCATTTTGACAATCTCCATTGTTCTTAGTTGAAGAAATCATGCCAGTATGAGTACCTATCCAAAGCAGAGTTACAGGATGCACCAATCAGACAGCAGGATGTCCCCGGGGGATTACTTACTGGAATAAACCATGCAACTAATGTTTCTGCAATGATGTTGCTTTGTGGCTATTGCACTTTATAAGCTTAGCTTCTGAGAATGATTTCAACCCCGTAATTGATATATGGTTCAAAATCTGCATTTCATAATTCAACTAAACTACTTGGGTCTTTTGAAATTCCGATAGATAATTGGGTGCTTGATAACTCCCTAAGATCAGGACAATCAGGCAACATTTCTGCATTTTATTCCTATCTTGTCTTGGCTACATTGAATTGTTTATGCCTTTCCGGAGAAAGAAAATCAGTGTGGGTCTGAACAACAGAGAAAATATTGAAAACACTGGTTTATTGGGGATTTTTTTAACATCGTACAAAGTCAGGAACTCCTTCATGTCCCTTATCAGTCACTGCAGGCATTCTGGCGGGTTTGTAAACGTATCAATCATTCCAGTATGCATGCACAACAGCTTTTGTATTTACAATGCTTATCAAAGTCCTTGTGAGTGTTACGTAACAGAATTCAAACTGCAATTTGTGCTCCCAGAATGCAGACACTTGCACTATCCTTTTCCCAGGGCTTAACAACAGCTCATTTCTGCCTGTTGGCTCAAAGTACTTGGATTATCCCCCCACTCCCAACAGCTACTGTTGAAGTGCTTTACCAGTATCTAAGCAGGTGACTGAAAGAGTCAGAGAGACTCTTCCTCTTCAGCCTGTTACCACCCCCACCCTGAGATACTCAGTCTCAGAGAGCAGTTCCTAGTGTCTGAAAGAATAAAAGCTCAAGGATAAAATAAAAATTAGAATTAGCTTTATTCTTACATGTACTCAAAGAAATACAGTGAAAAATTTAGAAATCATACACCCAACACCATCTTAGCTACGAAGGTAACGAGGTATAGATTCTTAAGCATAAAGTTTTCGGGGAATAAAAAGTAAAGAAATTAAAAGCCCAGCATTACAGATCATACAAATAAATTAGAAAACTAAGTAAGCAGTTCAGAATAATAGTCCTTCCAGCCAGCACCCAGTCTTCAGATCGCACCAGGCTTGATCTTGAAGCTGGGAGACTGCTCTGGAATCACCTTGAGGCTGGGTGTCCATGCTGAGGCCAAACTGGTCCAGAAGACCACTATGGTTGGCTGCCGAGAGACTGCCACGCCCAGCCAGGAGACCGACATGCTGGGCCAAGGCATCGGTATGCTAGGCTGGGAGATCGCCACGCTGGGCCGGGAGACCACAATGCTGTGGTTGAGGTTTGGGTGACGGGCATTGCAGTTGGAAAATATGATGAACAGCAAAAAATCTGGGAAAAATAAGTTTTAAATCTGAAAAAAAATTGACATCAGATCAGTGATGGTGCTTAAAGAGCTCTAGTTAGCTGATTAAAATTTTTCACAATCGTATAAAGTTCATGATTAATTATGATCTATATACACAAAACTAAAATTAACTTAACAGACGATTAAAGGCTTCATAAATTTGATTGAAACTAAATTTTACAAACATAAATAATAAGTAAGAATTAAATAACTAACCACATAATTGAATTGATGAAAACAAGGAAGAAAATTGTGGGGGCCAGCACAATTAGGAAAAGACAAAAGATTGATTTTTATTCATTGGAATAATTTAAAAGGTAACCGTACTGGGGAAAGGGGGAGCATTTCCAATTGGGCAGGCTACACTGAAACTGGTCTGGGACACAGATCTTGCTGAAGTGAATAAATAAGAAAACAGACAGCATTGACAGCTAGTGAACCATATTGATGGAAAGATTCGGGAAAGGGTGAATCCAAAAGCAGCAAGAAAAATGTCAAGACCTTAGAACAGAGTTGTGTTTTGAATAAAAATAACGTGAAGCAGAATGCATCAGCAAATTAGTGCAAGCATAACAAATGTAATAATGTAATGATGCGACTAAGTTAATGTCTGAATTTTATTTTGAAAAGTAACCTAAATGTACTCCATCCTAATGTTTTGAAACAATGGCAACAACTTAGATGAATTAATAGTACAGACAGAAAATAATTAGTTTTGACCAAATAATCATTACTGAGACATAGTCACAAAGTGAACAAGGTTGAGAAAAACAATTCCAAGATACTTGACTTTCGAAAGAAATTGGCAACATGGAAAACTGTAAGTGGGTAGCCCAAACAGCAAAGGATGGGGTATAAACAGTTATGTTAAAAGGACCTTTTCTAAGAAGTCTTTAAATGATTGAAGGCTTAGTGCTCATTACCACTCTCTTTTGTTTTGCATCAGTAGATTTTCAGTCATTTAACTTTTCTTCTCCTTGGCTCTATCACAGCTCGTTCCTTTTATTCTTTGTCCCAGTTTACCATACTTTAACTAAATTAAAACCTGTTATGTTGCTAACCTTTTCCAGCTCAGAGAGAAAAGGGTCACAGACCTGAAATGCTCAACATTTCTCTTTCCAGAAATTCTGCCTGACCAGCCGAGTGTTTCCAGCTCTTTCCAGCTCTTTCCATCTCTAAGCACATTTTGAACACTTTTTTGTGAACCAGAGATGGAGGCCTGGAGTTGCACAAGAGTTGTACGTTGGATAACAAAGAGACTCTACAAACTGCTGCTTTAAATTACAGGTATATTTCCTGTTCTGTTCCATTTCACAGTTTGAAGAAAAGATGTTCAATAATCGTGACATTTTCAGAAATTGGGCTGGATCAGCTGCATGGCTACAGCAATTGCAATGATAAACTATGAAACTTACGAAGACTGGAGGAGCAATGTTTTAAATGTGCTGAAGCCAGAATGTTTTATTATTGTGATGGCCTTCCTACAGGATTGAATGTCTTACTAAACGAATGAAGTGGCCTTGCTCACAATAGCCTTTCAACTGCTGAGCTATATTGTATAGCTGCTCCGCTGAGGCTATTGTATCATAATTTATTTCTCAATTACACTGCACTGGAACTGATTTTACCTTTTTGCTTCTGCCACTATCTTCCTTCAGTGTGTTTATTAATGATAACTAGTCATTGGAATTGCTTCGTATAGATCCCATCACTTAACTCATCTCTGCTTGTCCTGGACACTCACCTGTATCAGGCAATTGCTGCTCTCTACATGCAATTGCCATTCATACTGATTACAAACACACCTCACAAGCTATAGAAAAATATGTTGATGAGACATAGACTCATATAGCATGGGAACAGACCCTTTGGTTCAACAGTCCATGCCCAACATAATCCCAAACTAAGTTATCCCCACCTGTCTGCTCCTGGCCCCTCCAATCGTTTCCCATTTATGCGCTTATCCAAGTGTCTATTAAACATTGTAATTGTGCCCGTATCCACCACTTCCTCAGGAAGTTCATTTCACACATAAACCACCCTCTGTGTAAAAAATTTGTCCCTCGTGGTTTTTTAAAATCTCTTTCCTCCCACCTTAAAACATGCCCCTAGTCTTGAAATCTCCTATCATATGGAAAAGACACCCGTCATTAATCCTATCTATATACTCATGATTTTATAAGCTTCTGCACAGTCACCCTCTCAACCTCCTACGGTCCAGAGGAAGTTGTCCCAGCCCATCCAGCCTTTCTTTATAACTCAATCCTTCCACTCTAGGCAACATCCTGGTAAATTTCTTCTGAAAACTCTCCAGCTTAGTGTCCTTCTTATAACTGGGTGACCAGAACTGGACACATTACTCCAGAAGAGAACTCAGTAGCATCCTGTGCAATCTCAACATGGTGTCCCAACTCTTATACTCAAAAGGACAGAGCAATGAAGACAAACGTGCTAAATACCTTTTAAACCACCCTGTTGGGTAAAGAGACAGGCAGGAAATTGCATTTATTCAGGACTTTTCACAACTTGAGCAGAATTCAGAAAATGAAACAATTTTGATGAGAAAGATTTCTTCATGCACGGCCACTCAACTCACATCCATAGCCCAGAAGACAGCCACATCTTGAAGCACTGCCTATGTTATTTGAATGACATCATTCACTTCATGTAAAAGAAATCACCAGGTTAGCCACACAAGTAGCTCCCTAAAGGAGGGGGTGTGGGGAGGGGGGTGGATGCTGCTTGCTGCAGTGAATTGACATCAGCACCCCGAAGGACACAAACAGATTTCTCTTCGTGGAAGTGTAGTGCCTGCACAAATGTAGGAAATTAGTCAATCAAGCTGTGCATAGCAAGCTGCCAAGGATGTCAGTATGTACAATCATTTTCCTCAACAATCCTAGTGGCAGCTCTAAAGCCTTGTTTCCCCATCGCTTTTGCAGCAATACTGTAACTGGGGCAGTTTGTATTCACACTTAAAGTAGCCCTGCTATCTCCAGTCACCCTGACAACTCTTAACTTTTCTGCCACTCTTCCAAGGCAATAGCTTTCTCCTTGCAGTGGTCCCTTCTGTCGCTGGTGCTGCTGAGTCTGCCGTCTGATTGGTCATGAAGGTTTGAGAGGCAGACCGCTATTTTAAATTGGACACTGGAGGCCACTTAATTAGTCATTATTGGTAAATCTATTACTAAATCCTGCTGTCTGCCTCAGGACAGTTATTGGTCCGAATGTTCAGCCGAAAGGTTAGGTCCCAGTCATTGTCTCTTCTTGTTAGGAAGAGTAATGCTAGAGGCCATCATCTAAGATAATAGCTATTAAGTCCAACCAACAGCTCTCTGATGAAGGGTCTAGGCCTGAAACGCCAGCTTTTGTGCTCCTGAGATGCTGCTGGGCCTGCTGTGTTCATCCAGCCTCACATTTTATTATCTAAGTCCAAACAGGAGTTTAGCAGAAGTTTCCTTCCCCAGAAATTGTTAAGAAAGTGGAGTTTTTTACGACAGACAGTAGTTGAAGCAACAGCATAAACACACTAAGGGGGAAGATGGACAAATATATATAAGGCAGCAGGGGATGGAGGACCATGTTGATAGTTTGATCAGGAAGAATGAGATGAGTGTACTGTTATAGAAGGGTAAACTCTAAACTCAATGCAAGTTAAATTAAAATGAGCTTGAGCATAATTCCCTGGTAGAAAATACACTGTAGGCATTAAGCAGAGGGCTCTTTCTTGGATGCTTCAAGGGACTTCTTATAACTGTGCTGTTGGGTTCTTCCTGGTCACAACTGAAATTCCCAATATGGATTGACTGCTCTTATCTTTGGTTTTGGAAGGTAAAATTGGATGAAAAGTGAGATGCCTGGGATCCCTTAAATGTTTACCGCATTATTGGCCCCATTACAGACCATATGTGCCACTATCATTGGAGAGAGAATGCATTCCAGACACAATTAGTACTTGGGGTGTCATGGTCATGCTAGAGGTTTTGCCTGACATTGCTTTTAATGTCGAAATGAAATGAGTCTTCATTAATCCCAGGAAATACATTTGCCCTTCACAGAATTAAAACACTGGTATTCTCTGTGGTATAAAGGTGGATTTGGCCACCTGTGATAGTTTCCCATTCACCATGAGGAGGGCAAATTCTGGTCAAATGGTGGCAGAATGGCAGGACAGCATGTGGGCTCCTGGGCCTGGGGGCCAGCTGCTTTCACTTCTTTTTTCCTTCTTTCTCTTTTTTGTTTGAAAAAGCACAGTTTTACCTTACTTACCTTCTGTGGAGAGCTCGGATGGCAGTGGAGGGAGTTGAGTTTGTGTTCGCGGTAGTGGAGGAGGGAGGTGAGCTTGGGCTAAATGCCCGGTGCAGTGCCTGACAGACTCAGCAGCAGCTGCATTGCTGAGATTGGCCGAGGTGCTACGTCCGCCACTTTTCATCAATGATGTAAAACAATCAATGATGTGAACATAGGAGGTGTGGTTAGTAAGTTTGCAGGTGGCAACAAAATTGGAGATGTAGTGGACTGTGAAGAAGGTTACCCACAGAGTACAATGGGATCTTGATCAGATGGGATAATGGACCAAGGAGTGGCAGACAGAGTTAAATTAGATGAATATGAGGTGCTGCAATTTGGAAAGGCAAATCAGGGCAGGACTAATATACTTAATGCTAAGTTCCTGGGGAGTGTTGATGACCAAAGAGACCTTGGAGTGCAAGTTCATAGTTTCTTGAAAGTGAAGTCACAGGTAGATAGGATTGCGAAGGAAGAATTTGGTACGCTTGCCGTTATTAGTCAATGCATTAAGTATAGGAGTTGGGATGTCATGTTCTTGCCAAACAGGACATTGGTTGGGCTACTAATGGAATATTGTATTCAGTTCTGGTCTCCCTACTGTAGGGAGGGTGCTGTGAAAGTTGAAAGAGTTCATAAATGATTTACAAGCATGTTGCCAGGGTTGGAGGGCTTGAGCTACAGAGAGAAGCTGAATAGACTCGGGTTGTTTTCCCTGGAGAGTTGGAGGCTGAGGGGTCACCTTACAGATGTTTATAAAATCATTAGGGGAAATGGTTAGGGTAAGTAGACAAGGTCTTTTCCCCAGGGTGGGAAGTCCAAAACTAAAGGACATGGATTTCAGGTGAGAGGGGAAAGATTTAAAAGGGTCCTAATGGTCAACTTTTCATGCAGAGAATGGTGCATGTATAGAATGAGCTGCCAGAGGTGATGGTGGAGCCTGGCACAGTTACAACACTTGAATGGAATTTGAGTGGGTACATGAATGGGAAGGGATTCGATTTGCCATGCTGGCAAATAGAACATAGAACATAAAGGATGTGGAAGCTTTGAAAAGGGTGCAGAGGAGATTTATCAGGATGTTGTCTGGTATGGAGGGAAGGTCTTACGAAGAAAGGCTGAGGGACTTGAGGAAGTTTTTGTTAGAGAGAAGAAGGTTGAGAGGTGACTTAATTGAGACATATAAAATAATCAGGGTTAGATAGGGTGGATAGGGAGCGCCCTTTTTTCTAGGATGGTGACGGCGAGCACGAGGGGGCACAGCTTTAAATTGAGGGGTGAAAGATATAGGACAGATGTCAGAGGTAGTTTCTTTACTCAGAGAGTAGTAAGGGAATGGAACGCTTTGCCTGCAACGGTAGTAGATTCGCCAACTTTAAGAACATTTAAGTCATCATTGGGCAAGCATATGGACGTACATGGAATAGTGTCGGTTAGATGGGCTTCAGATCAGTATGACAGGTCGGCACAACATCGAGGGCAGGACATCTGGTCAGCATGGATGAGATAGACCAAAGTGTCTGTTTTTCTGTGCTGTATATCTCTATGACTCTAAGTGTGGCCTCATGGCAGCGTCATCATCAATAGAAACAAAGTGATGCCAAAGAATAGCATGATGCCAAAGAACTTGGTTCCACACAGCAGTGAAGGGACTCGAGGCTAGCTGAATACTTCATGTTGGTGTTGGCCTCAGCATCAGTTTGGAATAGCCCAAATCCAAGTCTGTGGCTAAGCACTTAAGAAGGACAGTAATGCTGAACTTTTAACTTTACTTCTTAATTTTTCTGCATTTAACTGAGCATTTTGTATCGAGTTACCTTTGTACTTAAGATGGTGCTGGAGAATGGCTACTTTTCATTGTATTCCTGTATCCCTGTACTTGAGTATACTTGACAATAAAACCTAATTCTAGTTATAATTCTAAGATTGATAGTGGCTCTCGTTATCATGCTGGCACACCACTGTGCCAATGGTGCCAGTGAAAATTGACTACATGTTACCAAACTATATTTCAAAACCAACGTGAGTGCAGAAATCCATCAGATTCATTTCTCCATGCTTTCTGCATAATTAGACTGTGTAATTGTCAATCAAGAATCTCGAAACAGAGTTACTGTCACTCTGTACTTAATTGGCATGATGGCGAAAAATTTTAAAACAAAGCAGATTTCATTAGCTACAACAGCAAGAAGATGGAAAAATGTTTATATCTAATCATTTTATGATAATTGAGTGAAATCGTTGAAACTCGAGTCAGGACTAAAGCAAAGGTATCATGATTGAATATAGTCTATATAATATTACTTACAGGTGAATAGATACATCTTCAGTAAACAAATTTAACTTGTAACCTGCCCATTAATACTTCCCTGCTAATGTAGGGCACACAAGCTTGACTCAGAATGCATGGTAGTACTCCATCCCGATTTGTCTTATGTTGAAGTACCTGAAGCTGTAGTTATTCATGAAGATTTTCATCATTGAGTTAACTCACAATTTTAGTCAGGAATTTTATTTCATAATCACTCATGCAAAGGCTTGATTGATGAAGGTGCGATCCAAAAGATTGCACATGCCATCTGTGATATTTTAACAGCAGGATATTTTCATTTAAGGCATTTATGTACCTGTCATTAAATGGGACTCAATTAAAGGGTGTGTTACCATTGGCGGTAGATTTTGAGCCCCAAAGTTCAAGGTTCAAAAAATTACTCTAGGTTTTGAGTGTAAACTTTCAGTGCTGTCACTCTAGTGCAGTCGTCGTCTTCTTCATCAACGGTGGACCCTCACAAATGAGGACGACTCTGTTCTATTGTCAGGGTCCAGAGGTGTCTGTACAGACTGATTTGGCTACCGCAGGCTCTGTTATACTTGGTGCAGAAGGTAGTCACAGGAAGGAGCGGGTGGGGCATTGGTTGGCAGCATAGTCCTTTTCACCAAGCTTTCACTTTTATCGCCGAGGGCAAGTCTCAAGGTGCTCAACGACTTCCCGAATACTCCTCCTCCATTCTGGATGAACTTGGACATGCTGCACTTCACCAGAGAGGCCTTGAGGGTATCACTGAAGCTTTTCCTCTGTCCATCTGGGCCTTGCCTGCCATTTCGGAGTTAGGAGTAGAGCACCTGCTTGGAGAGTGTCATGTCGGCCATGCTGATGACGTAGCCCATCGTAGCCAATCAAGTGCCTCGATGCTGGGGATATTGACCTGGTCGAGGACACTGGCATTGGTCTGTCCTTCTTCCCAGCAGATACACAGGATCTTGCACAGGCAGCATTGATGGTACGGCTCCAACACCTTGAGGTGTCTCCTCTAGCGCAGTAGTGAAGGAGCACCATGCTATTGTTTGTTTAGGTTAATTTTAAAGAGTTACATAGCATTAGCTTAAAGAGAAGCTGGGATGATTTCCAGGGTGCTAGCAATAATTATCCCTCAATTGACAGAAAATGTCTGGTCATTAACTTATTGTCAGTTGTGGGAGTTTACCAGGTACAAAATAGTTTGCTTTGTTTTCTTTATTATAGCGGTGACGGCAAATCAAAGGTACTTCATTGACTGTAAAGTGTTTTACAATGTTCAATAGTAATGAAAAGTGCTATAATCATGAAAACCTACCTCCTCTTCATTTTCTACCTTACCCAGTTTAAGAGATCAGATCCTTGCATCACAGCATGGTTTGGCAACTGCTCTCCCCAAGACCACAAGAAGCTGCAGAGAGTCATAAACATAGCCCAGGCTTTCTTGCAAACTAGCCTTCCATCCATTGACTCCACCTATACTTCCATCTGCCTTGGGAAAGAAGTCAACGTAATCAAAGCTCCCTTCCATCCCTGTTATATACACTCATCCAACCTCTTCTGTCAGGTAGAAGATATTAGAGTTTGTGTACGCATACAAATAGATTCAATAACTTGACTTGATAGAGGTGTACAAAATGATCAGAGATACAAATAAAGGGGATAGCCAGAGATTTTTTCCTAGGGTGGAGATAGCTATTACAAGGGGGCATAGTTTTAAAGTGAGTGGAGGTAGATATAGGGGAGACGTCAGAGGTAGGTTCTTTACTCAAGGAGCGGTTGGGGCGTGAAATGCATTGCCCCAGAGGGTAGTGGAATCGGCCTCATTAGACGCATTTAAGCGGCTATTAAATAATCATATGGATGATAGCATAAGGTAGGAGTGGAGGTTAGATAGACCTTAGGATTAGGGTAAAAATTCGGTCTGACATTGTGCTGCACTGTTCTTTGTTCTATGTTCTATATCAGCTTCTTCACTGCTATTGAAGGGACCTCTCAAACGTTAATTCTGATCTCTCTCACTCTGTCTCTACACCTTCTGACTGATGTAACACTGTTTTTTGCACTCTGTCTGCCACCCTGATGCACTTGGTATGGTCCAAAAATCTGTCTATATAACATGCAAAACAACTCTTTTCACTGTATCTCTGTATCTCTGCATCTCAGTACATGTGACAACAATAAGTCAATCAATCAATCATAACTGAAATAACAATGGTTTAGATTAAAGGTTAGATCTGTACACTCCTCTGGAATGTTATAACTGACCCATTATTATCTCTTGCCCACAATGATTTATCTCTACTATCTAGGCAAACCGAGATATTTTTCTTTTGAAGCCAGGATTTCTTTATGGTGAAAGATTTTCTCAACTTAGTGGCAACTCAGTCAAGACTGCAAAGTTTAATGTTTGAAAACAGTTAAGGGAAGGCAGAGGTATTGTGGTAATGTTGCTAGACTAGTAATCCAGAACTCCAGGCTAATGATACGCAGGCCTGAGCACAAATCCCACTAAGTAAGTTGATGAAAATTGAATTCAATAAAAAATAAATATGAATAAATTCTAATGGCAACCACTGTTGATTGCTTTATCAACCCATCTGGTTCATTAGTGTCCTTTAGGAAAGGAAATCAGCTGTCTTTCTCAGTCTAGACTACATTTGGATCAAGCCCCACAAAAGTGTTGTTAGATTGTATTTGCCCTATGGGGAGTTAGGAATGGGCAATAAGTTCTAGCTTAGCCAGTGATGTCCCCATCCTGGAAAAACAATTTGGACATATTAAAGAAAATACCATGTTTGCTTGATGAATGTTTCAAGAGCTGGCATTCAATTCTGCTTGGATCCTCTTTAGGTAGAACTGGTACCACCAACCTTTCTTCCCCTGTTAGTTTGCAGATTTTACCTTTACTGAATGGGGAATGAATAATTATATAATAAGCCTTAAGCAGTAGAGGTACGTCACACAATAACAAGTAGTAATTCATTGTAACCGGTTACACTAAGACCGGTTAATGCCATTAACACTGGGTAAGAGATAATATGTAGGTCTAAACTGCATTGCAGTAGACTGTAGAACTTTTTAACCTGGAACTGACTCAAACACGCTTGTCCAACTGACCACCTGAAGGGGAGAATGCAGCCTGTCCAAGGGGCTGGCCCAGTCTGTGACCCACACACAAATACATGTAAGTACAGATGGAAGAGTTGCTATCAGGCCATTCTTTTCCCACCTTTGCTGCTGATACGCTCACTTGCTGACTGAGGGCGAAGTTAGCGAGCGAGAAGGCAAAGTGAGTAAGGAAGAGGGAAGCAAATGAGATGGCAGAAATAAACGAGCGGGAGACTTGTTGAGGCAGGAAATTTCATGAGGGATGTTGAGAGAGTGGGTGGCAGATATAGTGAAGGAGTGAGAGATTGATGGATAGTGAAAGAGTGCAAGACAAAGCAGAGAAAGTAAGAGAGGCAATGATCAGGAGATAGTGAAGGAGTGAGTGGTATTAGGGGAGTGAGTTTGCGTACGGTTGTGTGAGGAGGGTGGAGTATGAGAGTGTGGGAGGGAGGAAGCAGGAGTGACAGGGGTGCGGAATGTGTCTGTGCGTGAGTTGCGGGTGGTGGTTGTGGGACGAAGCGGGAATGGGTGCATGTCTGGAAGGAAGGCAATGAAATGGGGAGAGAGAATACATGTTTGTGGGAGGGAGAGCATGAAAGGGGAATGGGAGTGTGAAACCTGACACTGAGTGAAACAGACACATTTCTATCTTTTCCCTCCTCCCCTAACAAGAAAGTAGGTGAAGGCAAAGGCTGAAAAAGGAGCCTGTTTCCAACCACAACTTCTGCATCAAGTCTGCCGATGCTATCTTGGAGTATGTGCCACCAGAGGCAAAAGCGAGATCAGTGTTAATTAAGTCCAAATACTTAACTCGGTCTTAATCCCTCCCATTCCCTGGTGATCAAAGGCCTAACCTAGACCCCTCAGTGAGAGAAAAATTGAAATAAGGGTCAGTGCAAAACGCTTGGACAAACCTGCGCTAAAGCAACAAACTAGCTCCTCTGAGAGATAGTTGTTCATCAGTGGTTGCAGCTATTTCAAAGCTTCGTGTTAACCCTTTCAGCCCAACTGCCTTGTAGAACAAAGAAGAGTACAAGAATAACCAAACATTGGCAGAAGGATGACTGGGTATGATTTTTTTTTTTCAAATTTGAACTGAATTATTTGATCTCAGCTGGAGCAAAGGGAAAGGAGTAAAACTGACTACGGCCACCCTAGACCATGCAGAAACTAGCCAGAGTCCCTGATCCAAGTTATTTTTATATGACACCAGTAGAAAGTGTGCATAAGCAGAATGTGTGCTCTCTCCATCAGACGGAGAACAGGGCATATCTTGCGGCAAGGAACCTTTGATCGCAGGCTCCATGCACACATTGCTTGGTCTCCTTGGGGAAGAGGAGAGCCGTCCTCTGCACCACCTGAGGACCTAAAAGTGCCAGTCTGCAACAAATGTTATCAAATCCTCTCTCTCAAACATACAGGGGGCAAATGCCAGCAAATGTGTGGAGCAGCCCAGGACGGCCAGAACTTGACTGAGGGCACAGCTACCTTTGAATTATGGCATCGTTGCCGTGGATACCTGTGAATCCTGGGATATTCTTGCAGTACTGAGTACAAGCAGCCAAGGTGAATGAGAGAATCAGGCTAGGACTGAATGAAAGGGGGCACCATAAGGGTATTATGCCTTTGTTAATGAGACAAAGTTGGTATGATTTTATGACAAAACGCACTCCCCCTGACAGAGAGAAACTCTCCTTGCAACTCAATGAAAAAGAAACTTTGCCAAAATAGGGTAAGGTTCAGCCCAGGATCTAAATCCCTGACTTTTCTCTAGCCATCCTCCTTTTAAAAATTACACCTTTTGGACTTAGATTATTTTTAAAAGTCAAAATACATTGAAGTTCTAATCTATTGTCATTGCTGAAGGTGGATGCAAATCATTGACTGCCTCATTTTTAAATCCTTTACTGGGTGCACTGTGGTTATTTTATAATTTGAGTAGGTTTTCATAGTAGCCTTGCAGTAGCAGCATCCGAGGAGCTCTAAAGGTTATGTTTCAAATAAAAATCTGCTATGAGATACCAAATACAGAAAACCTGTTTATTTTTGGACACTAATCTCCTACTTAATTTACGGCCCAGTCCTGATTTCCACAAATAATGAGGCCCTGCTATCTAGAAACATTCCAAGAAGTGGGTTTCATTAGTTCCTCTTGGGATAGTGCTTTATGAGGATGTCTGGCCATTTTCTGTAGGGTCTGAAACAGGCTCAGAGGGAATTTGGATTCCTAGCCTCTACAAATTTGTCTGAAGTGTCGGGTAGGATAGTATGCCCAGCATCTTTGTGACTGGCTTAACATGAAAGAAGAAGGAAAAACTTGCATTCTTATTGTACAGGTCCACAACATGCGATGTCCCGAGATGCTTTGCAGCCAATAAAGCAGTTCGGAAGTAGTCACCGTGCGACATAAGTCAACATAACCACCATTTCCGACACAGCATGACCCATGGTATAATTAGGATTTCCTTTGGTTATAATATGTAGGAAGGATAATTGTTCACAATACTGGGAGAATGTTGAGCTCCTCCTCAAATAGGATCCTTCACTTCCACTAAATCGTACAGATTGAGCTTAACTTAATGTCACATCAGAACAATGGAACCTGAGATGCTGCAACATACCCTTGGTAATTTGATTATAAATCAGTTTAGGTAAAGAACTCAGGCTCTGGAGTGTAGCTTGAACCCACAATTTTATTTCTTCCTTGCATTTAAAGGGCTTGAGACTCGCTTTGATAATGAAGGCACAGAGTAAATGCAAACTGTTGTCTACCTTCGCAGTGAAAAGGAGTCAAATAGGCACATGAATAAAACCACCCAACAGATGTGATTTTATTTCAAACACAGTTAAATTCTGCTGTCTACTTAGCCTCATTGGATGATAGCATTTGTTGACATTTATGTAAAAGCAGTTCAATAATAAATGTTGGTTTGAGCTCAAGTCACCCATCAAAACTGACTATGAAACAATGACATATCAGAAGCACTGAAAACCCACTTTGTCATGCTTAAACTATCACCCAGAGTTTATCCAAGAATGGCCACAGATAGCAAGGATTCTCAAAGAAAAGGCAACCAGCTTGTAACTGATGTCCTCCATCTCAGGCAACCAGCTTGTAACTGATGTCCATTTCAAGCCCACCGACTCCCACAGCTACCTAGAATACACCTCCTCCCACCCACCCTCCTGCAAATATTCCACCCCCTATTCCCAATTCCTCTGCCTCCGCCGCATCTGCTCCCACGATAAGACATTCCACTCCCGCACATCCCAGATGTCCAAGTTCTTCCAGGACCGCAACTTTCCCCCCACAGTGATCGAGAACGCCCTTGACCGCGTCTCCCGTATTTCCCACAACACATCCCTCACACCCCGCCCCCGCCACAACCGCCCCAAGAGGATCCCCCTCGTTCTCACACACCACCCTACCAACCTCCGGATACAACGCATCATCCTCCGACACTTCCACCATTTACAATCTGACCCCACCACCCAAGACATTTTTCCATCCCCACCCCTGTCTGCTTTCTGGAGAGACCACTCTCTCCGTGACTCCCTTGTTCGCTCCACACTGCCCTCCAACTCCACCACACCCGGCACCTTCCCCTGCAACCGCAGGAAATGCTACACTTGTCCCCACACCTCCTCCCTCACCCCTATCCCAGGCCCCAAGATGACATTTCACATCAAGCAGAGGTTCACCTGCACATCTGCCAATGTGGTATACTGCATCCATTGCACCCGGTGCGGCTACCTCTACATTGGGGAAACCAAGCGGAGGCTTGGGGACCGCTTTGCAGAACACCTCCGCTCAGTTCGCAGCAAACAACTGCACCTCCCAGTCGCAAACCATTTCCACTCCCCCTCCCATTCTCTAGATGACATGCCCATCATGGGCCTCCTGCACTGCCACAATGATGCCACCCGAAGGTTGCAGGAACAGCAACTCATATTCCGCCTGGGAACCCTGCAGCCATATGGTATCAATGTGGACTTCACCAGTTTCAAAATCTCACCTTCCCCTACTGCATCCCTAAACCAGCCCAGTTCGTCCCCTCCTCCCACTGCACCACACAACCAGCCCAGCTCTTCCCCCCCCACCCACTGCTTCCCAAAACCAGTCCAACCTGTCTCTGCCTCCCTAACCGGTTCTTCCTCTCACCCATCCCTTCCTCCCATCCCAAGCCGCACCCCCATCTACCTACTAACCTCATCCCACCTCCTTGACCTGTCCGTCTTCCCTGGAATGACCTATCCCCTCCCTACCTCCCCACCTATACTCTCTCCACCTATCTTCTTTGCTCTCCATCTTCGGTCCGCCTCCCCCTCTCTCCCTATTTATTCCAGTTCCCTCACCCCATCCCCCTCTCTGATGAAGGGTCTAGGCCCGAAACGTCAGCTTTTGTGCTCCTGAGATGCTGCTTGGCCTGCTGTGTTCATCCAGCCTCACATTTTATTATAAAAGAAAAGGGACAGTTAGATTGTTTTTCTATCCATCCTTCAGTTTCTACTGATCTTTTATCAGTGTTATTGTGAGAAGTTACATGCCTGTGGAAATTTAAGATCTGGAAACTATGGTTTTGCTGAACTGTGGGATATGATAAAGAATAATAATTATAACGATGAACGCACTGGCAAGACCAACATTTATTGCCCAATGTTTATTTCTCTTAAAAGGTGGTGCTGTGTTGTCTAATGCTGTTCATATTGTGTAGGTAAAACCACAGTGCCATTAGGGAGGGAGTTCCAGGATTTTTCACAAGGTGACAGGAGAGGAATGGCAATATGCTTCCACGTGAGGATAATGTGTAGCTTGGTGGAGAGCTTGCCTTGCTGCATTGTTACAGTGCATGTTAAAGATGATGCCATCTTTGGGACAATGTTGGAAGTGCTACACAGCCAACTAGTCCCCATTCAGAGAATCTTACCTGGTAGATTCAGATCGCCACTTACTCTGAATGACCTCCATGTTGCCCATGTTGTAAACACAGGCCAAGATACAATCCATGGCCCCGCCCCCACCCCATCCATGGACATTGGCATTCAATATCCGGTAACCCCTCACCATAATCCTGCCACCTCTCTGGAAGCACAAAACTATATTGCAGAGCACATTGGCAACTAGCATTGAAAGGTTGCAGCAGGCACACTTAATGCAATGCCACAGGCACCCAGCTCATGGACCCCACTCACAGATTGGGACAGACTGCATCTCAGGGCTAACAAGGTGTAGAGCTGAAATAACACAGCAGGCCAAGCAGCATCAGAGGAGCAGGAAGGCTGATGTTTTGGGTCTAGACCCTTCTTCAGAAAACTTTTTTTCTGAAGAAGGGCCTAGGCCCAAAACATCTGCTTTCCTGCTCCTCGGATGCTGTTTAGCCTGCTGTGTTCATCCAGCTCTACATCTTATTATCTCTGTATCTCAGGGCTGTTTGTTTACTCTCTTGGTGCTCACTCCTTAAAAACCTATCAGTGTGCTTGCATTATCCATGATTTACCTTGTCTTGCTGTGCTAATTTATACAACCAAGCAACTTGCCTTGCTGGTCAGCACTCCTCAGTTAAGGGGGCGAACACAGTGTGCCCCATCAATCTCACATCTGCACCGTGTGCCAGTAGCTTAGACAACAAACATTAGCAGCAAGCAGGCAGCTAAGTCTCAAAATCGTAGGGGAATAGTCCTCACTGAAGTCACTGGAGACAACTATCAGTGGGGAGTCCCAACACAGTGAGCCAAGGGTTTCCTCCCATTCCAGTTAAGTGGTATGGCCATAATCAGGAATCTGGCTGGATAGTCTGTCATCTCGTCTGTACTTCTGTAATCCAGATAGTGGATTGCGACCTTGTCCTTTTGCTTGTGGGGAAGGATGGAGGATGTTGGGAGGTCGTTTCACAGAGTCAGAGACAGGCACTGATCAGGGCACCAGGCATACCTTGTCTGGGACTGTCGAGTTCAGTCAATTGACACGGATGGCCACAATCAGCTTGCCAGGTCTATCTACAGAAAGTACGAGAAAGGCTAAAAATGGGGGCTGGATGAGCAGAGAAGGTGCTTGTGTGTGTTGCTTCACACTCTGGAAATGACACTGACATGGGGAGTGTAGTCGCCCAGGCTGGTAGGGTCTGCTGCTCTGCTCTCCTCTGCTGGTCATCCCAGAAGACAACTCTTCTCATCCACACAGACACCCAGGTTCCTTTCGGAAGGTTGTGGTGCTATCTTCTCCTTCTCCAATGTGTCCTCACACAGTACCTGACTGAATGGGGCAACTTAAGAAAGTCAGAGCTCATCCTGATGCACATTGGCTTTTTAAAAATGTACAGAAGCAAGGGTGCTAGTTTTCAGTGTTTACCCATTGAGAAGTGAGGTGTTTAGAATGTGTAGTAAGATGAGATGGAAATCAGATGTAACGGATATGGAATAGTTTAGTAATGCAGTAAATTTATTAAGATACAGCTCAATAATTAAATAGGCCTCCTGCTGAGAAATCCTTTAAAACATTTCAGCACGACTCAGACTTTGATAAGTAAATGTACGTTTTCATCCTGCGTTTGTTGGCACGATGCACTGCCATTACAATGAGGACGAACACCTGAGTTTTCCAGGTCCACAGAAATTTTCTCAATCTCCTGCCGCAAGTTATTGTGCCTCAGGACAAGCTGCATAAACATCCATTTTCAATGTTTTATTTAAGGTTTTATTGATGATCAACTGAATTTGTAGCTTGGGATTGAGAGAACCTGACAGAATGACCAGGTCAGATATTCCGCTCAACAACATATTGTGAAATGAACAAAAGACGAAACAAACTTTTCAATTTGATTTTAAAGCAAGAATTCTTGTTGACATTTTATCAATGCTTTGCATATTTTAAGCTTCACTTGGTTAGATTTGTAGATGACTTGGAAAGATTTACTACTACTTGGAAAGAAGTGTGGAAGACAATTAATGGAGTCTGGATAATCCAACAAAATTTACTTCATATTTGAAACATTGATTTTGGGCTGATTTGAGTGGTCTGGTTGAAGTTGCAGAATCGCAGATGTTTACAGAACTGAAGGGGTCCATTTGCTCAGGGCACCGCGGTGGCTCTGTGTTTAGCACTGTTGCCTCAATGTGCCAAGGTCCCAGGTTCAATTCTGTCCTTGGGTGACTGCCTACGTGGAGTTTTTACATTCTCCCTGTTTCTGTGTGTGTTTCTCCTCCCACAGACCAAAGATGTGCAAGTTAGGTGGATTAGCCATTGGAGATGCCAGGTTATAGGGTAAGGGTTTGGTTCTGGGTGGGATCCTCTTCAGAGGTTGGTATGGACTGAATGGCCTGCTTCCACATAGTAGGATTCTATAATTCTGCACTGGCTCTTTGTCACATGGAGCTTGCTGTATCTGAACTGTGAGAACCCACAATATTAGCTTTAATAGTGTACTTACTAACAGCAGGATAATGTAGAGAAATAACACAATGGTATTCATATAGGTCCAAAATCATGGAGATGTATTACTTTTCATTTAGCCCACTGCTTCTTTTATGGAAACTTATTGTAGGATTTGCTAAGAATTACCCAATGGTAAAGCATAAAAATAAGCTGCTAACATTACAAATTTCTCCCACTCAGATCTCTTTTCCTTTTCTACAGGCATAGAAGGGATATTGAGAGGCCCACAGTATGAGGACAATCATTTCTTCCTTTAGAATTTCT
Source organism: Stegostoma tigrinum (assembly GCF_030684315.1). Lineage (NCBI taxonomy): Eukaryota > Metazoa > Chordata > Chondrichthyes > Orectolobiformes > Stegostomatidae > Stegostoma > Stegostoma tigrinum. The sequence continues at coordinate 52,493,235 of NC_081372.1, read as the reverse complement.
CTGCTTAGAAATACAAGAGGTTACTTTAAGAAAAAAACACAATTTTCATGTTTCAGAAACTTCTTCAAATATCTGCAACGACTAGGGTTACAAAAAGAATCCAAATTTTCACCCAGCAATACCCCAAATAGCAGTAATGAAATCAATAGCCTGTTAATCCTTTATTTTTGGTATATTTTAAATTTGCAATACCTGTAATATTTTACCTTTTATGATCTGTTGCTTTTTATATCATTGAATCCTTTTATGCAGAAGCAGGCCATTTGGCCCATCAAATCCACATGTACCTTTTGGAGAACATCCCACCCAGACCCGCCCCATCCTTGTATTTTTTTAAATTCATTTTTTTGTGGGATGCAGGCATCGCTGGCTGGTCAACATTTATTGCCCATCCCTGGTGGCCCTTGAGGTGGTGAGCTGCCTTTTGGAATTGTTGTAGTCCACCTGCTGTGGGCTTACCTATAATGCCATTAGGAAGGGAATTCCAGGATTTTGACCCATAGACAGTGAAAGAACGACGATATATTTCCAAGTGAGGTTGGTGAGTGGCTTGAAGGGACACTTGAGGTTGGTGGTGTTCCTATGTATCTGCCGTCCTTATCCTTCAAGATGGAAATGGTTGCAGGTTTAGATAGAGCTTTCTGATGATCTTTGGTGAATTTCTGAAGTGCATCTTGTAGATAATATGCACTGCTGCTACTGACCATCTGTGGTGGAGGGAGTGGAGGCTTGCAGATGCAGTGCCAAACAAGTCGCTGCTTTGTCCTGGAGGATGTCAAGCTTCTTGAGTGTTGTGGGGCTGTTCTCATCCAGGCGTGTGGGGAGAGTTCCATCTCACTCCTGACTTCTGCATTGTGGATGGTGTCCAGGCATCGAGGAATCAGGAGGTACATGATGTTATGGTTTTTCTTTGAAGAATACCACAAATTCACATCATCGTTTCAACAAGCAGTTAACTCAAATTAAAATTCCATCCCATCCCCTCCAATAGCGCGCACATTTTTTGATTAGGAGTTCAGGGTCCAGTGTGGGACATGAATATGGAAACAATTAACCCACAGGTGAGTGTGTTTGCAGATGAGCTAACCTGCAGAAATGATCAAAAACAGACTTTCTGACAATTTGTTGTAAAGTTTTACCAAAATCCTTGCCATGTGTTTTTAAAACATATTCAATGTTTTTGTAAAGAGAGTAGATTCCATCATTTTTTCTAATTAGAAAGCAATACTTTGGTAGAGCAACAATTTGCCAATGTTTTTTATGAGAGTGACAAATTTTCTGTCTCAGGAAATTGGGCAAGAAATTGCAAAGGCTCTGACGAGCAAGCAGATCTTGAAGTCACGGATGAAGAATAATCTGTTATTGGTGTCAGAGAATAGACTTTTTTTTCCTCATTTGACCTAAGGTACACATATTTTATGATGGAACCTCAGCAACTTTCAGCACATTCATGATAACTACTAGCTATCAGGCATCACGTGACATTCATTGCATGGGCCACCACTTTGGCAGGAATATGCCTACCAATATCACCTAATGGAATCCATGTCTGGGCACTTGATTTTCATGACTCCTGGTAGTTAAATGTGTTCGCCAGTGCTCCAGGGATGTCAATAAGTTGACAAAAGGAGAAAATCTCTGCACCAGCTCTATCTGGAAGCCTGGAGCCCAGGATGTTAATCAGTGTTCTGCAGGAGATACTTTTTAACTACCTCTGAAGTGGAATGGAATTGAACTCTGGTGAAGGCATAGACACAGTACCAATGCACCACAAGCCCTATAGCTAATGGGGAAAGAACAATCATTCAACCAATCCTGGATGATCTCAAACTAACATTCTTTCAGTTATCAACTGAATACCCTGACCAATTACTCCACAAAGAATGGTGCTTCAATTCTTTGTGACCCTGTGATATTAATTGATTTCTAGTGCCAATGGGCAAACACTTATGATAATGACTGATCCCCTGTGAGTATCAAATTCCCATGATCCTGACTGATTTCAATTGAAAATGATTGAGTTCTTGTGGTAATAGTCACTCTTTTGAAATTGACAAATCCCTGTGACATTGGCCTGTCCTCTGATAATGAGGCAGCCCTTGTGACAATGAATGAATTATTGTGATAATGATCAAGTTCCTTCAATAATAATTGAACCCCTGTGGTAGTGAATGATCCCACTGATAAGGATCAAATTAGTGTGCTAATAATCTACCCACAATGATCATGGCTGATCTGTTATGTTGATCAATCTCCTTCGATAATGATTGATCTCCTGTCTCACAATTATTACAATTTTATACATTCCATCATAAAAGTTGATCTGAATTCTAAAAAAAAGGAGCTGAATTCTTCAAAATGGCTCCTTGATGCCATATTGCCACCTACATTGGCATTGGGGCTATGCTACACTTAGGAACAAAAATTATTTCAAAAATTTAATGTACAGTTCTCAGGGTAAACAGAAACTCGGACAACTTTTTTTCCCTGGAGGTATGAATAACACAAACTATTCACTACAACTTGACAATGACAACCATCGGAACTGATAGATGTGACAGTTAAAATTTATTTATCCTTGGATTAAAATAAAGTGGATAGTTCTGTCACCTAATATGGATGCATTATGTGACAGTTTTGTGATAGCATTCATCTTCATTTTTGACCCACATAAGTTAGGCTGTCAGACACCACTTTTGGCAGAAACCCCAAAAAAACTTTTCACAGACAACTACAGAGAGAGCATTCTCAGCCAAAGGAAAAACACAGTTTTCTGAAATCACTTGCAACTTGTTGAAAGAATATGGATAATCTACAAATATTTTAACTGTAGAACTAACATGGGACAAGAAACCTCTCTTTCCCAAAGCCTTGTCTACATATAGTGCTATCTGGTGTATGTAACCTCCAACTATTTGACTGTTCAATCTTCTGCATTCTGACTTCAAATTTTCAAACTTTTCACTTTGGAAGGGGAATCTCCAAACAGGTAACAGTCCTGTAATTATAGCAGACTGATAGTATTCCCATAATAATAAATATATTTAATATGTACTTTTGAACATTGCATCTGTTTTCATTGATCGTAGAATCCCCACTGTGTGGAAATAGGCCCTTCCACCCAACAATTCCACAATCACCCACATAGCATCTCACTCAGACCCATTCCATCTCCACATCCCTAAACACTATGGACAACTTAGCATAGCCAATCCACCTAATCATGGACTGTGGGAGGAAACCAGAGCACCTGAAGGAAACACATGCAGAAACGGGGAGAACGTGCAAACTCCACACAGACAGTCACCTGAGGGTGGAGCCGAACTTGAGTTCCAGGCACTTTGAGGCAGCAGTGCTAACCACTGAGCCATGTCATTGCCTCATTCAGAAAGTTTTAGAAACAGTTCTGTAGCAAACAACATTTGATCTTGTTTAGTAATAAGCTTTCTGCTGGTTATTTTTAAATTGGAACACTGAGAAACTAAAAGAGACTAGAAATGCTGTACAAATTTGCTTTTCATTCCACAAACAGGCCTGACCTACTGATGACAACTGTGATTGAGATTAGTTTCCGGTGCTAACAATTGATCCATTGTGGTAATGATTGAACTGCTGCAATACAGATTTGTCTGTGCACAGAAAATGTTTTCTCTTATTCGATTTATATAATTCCAGCTGTTTAATTATGCACAATATTATTAATAATAACATCATTAAAACCTATGCCACATCCAGGCCCAAAAACAGTCTAAATCACACAAGTTGAGATGATGTGGAACTTTGACTGGCACATTAAATCTGACTAGCTTAATGTCCACAGGAAGATGATGGTCCTTTACCATTCCTGGAACTGATGTGCCATTCTGTATGTTGCAATATTATGGCATTGGACCAAAACCAGACAGATCTGTACCTTTAAGGCAGTTACATGATCTCATGCCATGTGCCATGCCAGTCACTCTCTTTGTATTATAATGAATTCAGTCAGTTATATGTGCATATTGTACAGTAACAAAAATAAGCCCAGAACCCAAACTGTGAACATAAGCTCATGATATTGTCGCCACCTAAATAGTTAGTGTTGTTAGTAAGCTTCAGGATAAGTGACACAGATTTCAGTATTTGTGGTATATGTTACACACGCGGACATATAGGAAACCACAATGCTCATTATTGTGGTAGCAAATGGGCACTAAAAGTTACTGGTGATAACCATAAGCAGACAATTAAGGTTCAAAGGTGACAGCACTGTGGCAGTTGAGAAAAATCATTTTTGTATCAGTCATCATTCCTTACAACCTACTCTAGCTCAGAACTGAAATCATAGCTGGAGCCACAATTAATGCATTACAAACAAACCTAAGGATTAAAGCTTATATTGAAACACAATGTGTACTCTTCTTCTAATTCTTTCTCTTAAAAAAAAGAATAGAATGCAAACGATGCTGAAAGGTCAGCTTCAATCTAAGAAAAAGATCCTGGAAAAAAGTACAGGGTAGAAAAGAGCTTAGAAAAAATTATTTTCTATACTGAGGATATCTTAACTGTCTCCAGACACAGTCAATTTCACCTATTCTTTTTCAAATTAACAATAATAAAAATATAGAAAACATCATCATTACTTATAATTTGGCACAAAAGCCACTTGCAACTTTTAAAGCTTCATTTAAAAAAAAATCATAAATGCACAGAAAATAGCACATAAGAAGAAAACCCTGTACTGTTGTAGACAGAGGGGCTGAAACAGAGTGTAAGGAAACAGAGGGGCAGAAACAGCGCGCGAGAAACAGCGTGTGAGAAACAGTGCACAGTGATCTTTATACAGGCATTTTAGAGAGCACAAACTCTCAGAAGAAACATGGAAAACAAAAATCTCACCATGGACTCTCAAGCCATTGACTTTCTGCCAGAAGTTCAATTGTTGGCCAAAGAGACAACCTTAATTTATGGATCATCAGGTAACTGACAAAGATGAAAGGCTGTCATACATCTTGCTTTGGGCACTGAAGAGTAAAGAAGAATAAAGTCCTGCAGCATTTCTAATGAAGGCTACAAAGATTCTGACAAAATGTTTCAGGTTTTGGAAGATCAATGTAAAGCTTGAGTAAATTTCAGGATGCATAAGCTTGATTTCATGCATACTATCAACCAATTTGTAGGTAGAAATCAATGTAAAAGGTACAGAATGGAATTTCACTGAAGCTAAAAAGCTGATGCAATTGATCATCACCTGTATACCTATCAAATATTTCCAAAAGGTACTTCTAGAAAAACACAAATGATATACCATTGATACAATGTAACACTGGGGAAATGATGCACATTTGAAGCAATTGTGGTAGGCCAGCAGCAACTACAAGTGCTTGACTCTGAAACACCAATTACAGCAGTCAAACAAGAACAATAAAGTGTCCAAATCTTGCAACAGATTGTCTCACCCAACAACCATTGGTCCGACTTTTCACTGCACTTACAAACTAAGTTCTATGAGAAAACATTCATTAACATACAGGGGAAATCCAATCACTCAGAGAAACCCAAAGTACAACTCAATGCTCCACAGCAGCATGCAAGGAAGAGTCAACTAAGGAACAATGTAAAAGCTGTTTCCAAAGATCTATCCATGGCACAAAGATAGGTCAACAAGGTTCAAGAGGTAACTGCTATGTTACAGTTTACAGGTCCCAAACAATACATATGGCAAATATAAAATACCGCATGGACTCTGCCAGTCTGAAAAGCTGAAACCTTTACCTCCATCTAACTGATTTATCCGAAAAGGAATGGACAACCTGATTTATACGTCAAGATTGAAACTACTGTGAATATAACTATTCCTCTGCATTTTACATAAGATGTACTTAGGAAAGTGACACATTGTGATGTAATTGACACAAATTAAACTAACTGCTTACAATGATTGCAACATCCCATGCATTGGCATTATCCATCTTAAGTGTCAATACACCTCCATGAGAGTGACATTTGAAACCTTTTATATTGTTGAAACAGATAGACTGTCAATCTGTCCATGTTCATGGATCTATACATTATGATCCTCAATGTGATAATTCTGTCAGTTGCAACTCCAAAGGTTCTGCTCCACAATGTCAATTTCATACATTCTGGTCACAGCTGAGCGGACCGCATTCATTAAGCAACATCAAAAGGTCAAGATCAGTAGGTGGCCTGAACAAATTCAACAGGTCTGCAAGCTCATGTGCACATTCTGTTCAGTGAGGAATTGAATCTCTCCAGGAATGCAATCTTGAAAAAGAAACAAGACATAACTCTACAAGCTCTGTAGTATGCCATATTAAACCATAGACACATAGATCAGAAGGGTGCTTTAAAACAAATAAGGAATTGGTGCATGAATCCATTTTTTAGTTAAGTCAGCCAGTTTAGACATGCAATGACAGATATCTGGGGCATCCTAGCCCAGAGACAGGGACACTACCACCATATTACAAGATATTTCATGCCATGAATTAATAAGGACATCGATCACCCAGTCAACTTGCATGAAACATGTTAATTCCACCAATGTCAATAATTGAGAGACCCTCTTCCTCCTCATGAGATTCGTTCAGAGCTGTGTGTTAGATTGCAACTTATACATTCCATGCCTATTAACATCATTACATTCTGGTCACTGACTACTTCACCAACTTCCCTTTTGTTTGACAAATCGAAGATACTACAAGTGCAGCAATTTGATGCATTGACTAGTATATTCAGCATGTTTGGTGTTCCGTAACAAATCATGTCTGACAATAATCCACAGTACACTAACTCCCCCTGCCCCGAAGATGTGCAGAAAATGGAGTGCCAAATAAATTAGCACTTCCCCTCACTACTATCAGTTGCAAAATCTACTGTTTAAATTGTAAAGCCTATAATTATTGAATGTAGAAGGACTTGCTAAGATTTTCAAACAGCAATGTTAAATCTGAAGAATTTTCTGAAGAAGGCTCCAGACCTGAAACGTCAGCCTTCTTGCTCCTCTGATGATTGGCCTGCTGTGTTCATCCAACTTCACACCTTGTTATCTCAGATTCTCCAGCATCTGCCATGCCTACTACCTCTGAAACAATGTTAAATCTATGTGGAGCTCATCAAGACAATAGCTTTTCCTCATCAATGGCTCTCATATTTGATTGTTGGAAAGAAAGGAGAAAATGGTAGAAGAACATGACCAATGAGGAGGCAGATAGTGATCTCAACTTGAACCCTGGACAAAGCATAAGATTTTAAGATTTTCTTGCAATTACATGGGTTTGTAGAAAGAGGTTACGTTATTGTGTCCAGCTTAGGTGCAATGATGCTCTCATGAGTAATTACCAAGTCCTATGACTAAATAGACAATGAACTAACTCTTTCTGGTGAATGGTGAGAGACATGACAGAATCATGTGAGGTTACCAGTAAGGCCCACCTTGACTTTGGGAGCCACTTACGGTATTTTTTAACCTAGTTCCGGGTGTGGAGATGAGAATCTCACTAGGCAGAGGCTGGCTGCCTATTAAGCAGGATTCTCACTCGTAAACAATCTTATTCAGTGTATGTCTTAACATGCATTTTTAAAAAAAAAATCATAGCATCTTTCACAACAAAATTAATACTGGGAATTCTTGACACTGAAATCAGAGCAGATACCTGATGACTTCAGCTCACTGCTGGCTGCAAAGAGCCTCTATGTTAGTCACGACACAACAGCGTCACGTGAGCACAAGTCACATGCATCCCACGCCCATGGGCATCGGCACCCGGTAATTGCCAACTCCTCAGGATTCTTAAGGTATGTGTCCAATCCACTGGCAGGACTCCCAGGAGGCACAGATTTGTATTTCAGGGCCCTGCGGCAAGTACAGTTGAAAGGTTGGTGTAAAATCATTTTGCATACACAGGCAGGCACCCAGATTGCCAACTGGACCAGGCTGCGTCATAGGGCTGTTCACTCGTTCCGTTACTGCATGCCAACCTAGCACCTGCCTGCATGACCACAGCATCCTTATGCAGACAGACAATTAGGCAACTTGCCTTGTTAGTCAGCAGCTCGCTTTAAGAGAGTGGGCATCTTACTGTACAGCATTGTATGTCATCATCTCATATCTGCTCCCGCAGCATGAGCAGCTGACACGTTGTAAATAGGCAGCCATGCCTCAAAGTCTTAGGGGAGTCATCATCACTGAATTCCATGGAGACACACGTCAGTCAAGGGGTCCTTACACAGTAAGTCAAGTGCAACCTCCAATCCTGATCCTGATCATGGTCAGGCACTTGTTCAGGGTTCTTTAAGTCTGTGTCTCTGCAATCCAGGGAATGGGCCACAGCCATCCCTGTAGCTTGATTGTGGCCAGTTGGAAGGGTAGGGCGAACACACTCGGTGATCTCTCAGGGATCTGGGGCACTTCTTGTTTCAGGCTATTCAATTGCATCACTTAAACAAATCAGTCCATCAGGTCCACGCATAGATACGAAGGAAAGATGGAATTGTTGGAAAACAAGGGGGCTACCGGAAGGTATCTCAAGCCAATTTGTGGGGTTTGGGAGCTGCAGGCTCATGTTGGGGTTAAGGGGAGAATGACAGCTACAATGGGAGGGGGCAACTCTCCTTGGAAGAGGGCATATAGTAGAGCCTGGATTAAATGGAGTCAAGCAGGAGAGGGGTTCATCCATACTAAGGAGTACCCTTGCTTTCAGTGGGTGAGGGAGGGGTGTAGAAGCATATGGTCACCTCACAAACCAGAGGCTGCGGTGGGTGGGTGGTGTAGTCTGGTAAAGACAGGTTGGGTTGGACTTGGGGATGTGTGAAGCCAGTGGGGTTTACAGGAAAGGCTATCTGGAAGGGGATCTGGGATATTTTGGTCTGCACTGACTCACAGAGCTGCAGGTTGGAAATCATTATCTGAAGAACACTGCGCTTCCATTATGTTGAAAATCAAAATAGTACTATGGAAAGAAGAATGGCTGTGGCCATAATTGTTGGCTGAAGTAAGTATCTCAACCTGTGAGGGAGGCAACTTACAAAGTCCTTTGCACATAGACTGACGCATTGTACAGGGCAGAACCTGCAGGGTTCCCATTCCCTAGCATTTCAATTGCACTGGCATTGCAGACACTCCATCAACAGCAATACTTTTGCACAGAGAGGCCAGGGAAAGAAGAGGAATGTTTCACTATGAAGTGTATTGGTGCCAGCAGAACCTATTGCCTTGTTTATCTTGCTTCTGCAAGATGCAGCAGGTTCTCACATTAGACGTCGATGTATGTTTCATTCTGTCCAGGTATGAAGTTAGGTATTGATTATAGTCCAACCTATACAAACAGATGTGCCAAACCAGTAATATTTACAAAAGCTAGAGACTTTACATACCATGCAACATTACCCATGTCATCAAACAGCCTCAAAAGGAATTTTGTCTCCTTCCCTCCCACAATGGCTCAGTATTGTCCTGGGGTTCAGGATGCTAGTTTAAGGACAGTGGAGCCTGCTGGTCTTGAAGGTTTGGCTGGGTGACCCTGCAGGCATTTATGACAGTGCACACATGCTGAGGGTCTTCTTGTACCAACAAAGTAGGACCCCATCAGCCTGACCTATCAAACACGGGAAGGGGTCGCTGGCAGGTGCAGGTGGAAGGCACGGCCAACATTGGAGTGTCCTGACAGGAGGCTTCTCAGGGTGTGCATGTGTGCGTGCGTGCGTGCATGCGTGTATCTCTGTGTCACCTCCAGCTGGGTGCCATCTTGCCTACTTTTGAGGGTTTTACGCTTGAAATGTGTGTAAGATTCTCCAGGCACCAATCACCATGCATTTGATTCTGACGACAAATGGCCGGTGCAATGGGATACAGGTGAGTGCATCTTTCCAGCAGACCCTGAGTGTGCTGGGCTTGGCTCTGCATGGCAGGCGCCAACCTGGTCTACCTACCTCCTGTGAATATCATATGCTTGAGGCAGATTTGCCTCTGAAGCATTGCTGCACTCCTGCAGTCTCTGGGCGATGAGGGCCATTGGATCCTACCTCCCTGTCTACTGCTCCAGTAGCTCCCTGTGCACGTAGGTGAGACCCCTGATTGCTAACACAACCACAGGCTCCTCTCCTGCCTGGGGCTGAACTGGTATCTGGTCTCCTATAGCTGTCCCAGTGCCAGCAGCTTGGGAGCACTTCTTCTTGAAGAGCTGTCACAGTGATCATGAGAGATTATGATTGCCTAGAGTTTGCACTTTATCCACAGTTTTTCTGCTTTGAATATCCTTCCCCTGAGTAATTCTGCTGCTGAAGATCTCTTATTTTGTGCCATTGATTTGATATTGAGTAATGCAAATTGTCAGTCTGGATCCTTGGATATTAATGATTTTACAGTCTTGACAGCTCTCTCTGCCTCTCTTTGGGGGTGAAGTGCATGAAGATGTCACCTGATGGATTCCTGCCTTTGTAGTGAATTTTCTGAATTTCTCAGTCACAAGTTCAGGTCGGTTATCTGACATAATTTCTCTGGAAAGCTGTGTGTTTCAAAGACTTGTTTCAGTGCTCTAATCACAGACACCAGGGAGTATTACACTGTGTGTAGAATATGATCTCACATCTTCAATGAGAACTCACTCTTCTTTGTCAGATTGATCCACTAATGTTCTGGATCGTATATTTACCTATAGTTGTGCCTTCCTTGGAATGTAGGCTAACAGTCGTATTTCATTAGTCTTAACCTCTGCATTTACAAAATCACTTTTGCAAACTCTTGATTGCAACAACATAACTGAATGCTTATGGTTCATTCTGAATCTCATGCTCATGAGACAGTTTGCAAACTTTTAACATTCCTATGTAACAGGTACTGTGTTTTTGTCAATTGTGCAGTACCTCTGTTCGAGATTCGAACAAAACTCTTGATGTGAGGGATATGGGCTTTCCTGTTCCGTCATTCGGAATCTGAAGTTAGGGATAAACGTTCCAATGAAATTGCCCTTTCTGAAAAGGCCGACATTCTGGAATGCTGTTAACGCCCATTTGACATTTTGATCATGTTCTTTCTTTGTCTGATACTGCCCATAGGACAAATAGTTTCCTTTTGTCTTCAATAATTTTTCGTATCACTCTCTGAAAGATCTCCAGTACTGATGAAATTCTAAAAGTATATGGTTGAATTAAACAAAATTATGCAAATGGTTTGATGATTATAGTCACTAGTCTTGACTTGGGCAAGCATTATTTTCCAAAACCCACTGTGCGCGTTATGTTGAACTAATTAAAAATAAATTTCAATATATAGAGCGATTGTTTAATAAACACATTAAACAGCTCAACAAAAATTGCTGCTATCACGACGTGACTGGTCTTACCAATAATCTTCTGGAAACTTCTTCATAAGTTAAAGTCAACCAGGTAAAGCCTCATGAACTTCCTGATGGGACTGGAATGCTAATTGTCTCAGAGAAAAATTGTCATCAGGGAAAACTCAAAAGCAATGGAATTCAAAGTTACCCCTGTCCTGTAAGAAAATGTTTTAATGGCTTTCCAGTCAGTCTCTGTTAGTGGACATCGAATGTTGTTTAGTTGCAATGTAATCCTTTTCTTCCTCTCAATGACAATTGTTCACATGTTCCTCACTACCCAAGGAGGTTTGATCACTTTAATCCCAATGAATTGAACTCGTTTGTGTTTAATGTTACAATTTTGAAACAGCAATCAACAGGGGTGGTTAGCATTGCTTCATACAATATCTACTGATGACATCAAAACCATTAACTCTGGGTTACGAAGGAGAAGTCACCAGTCAGTGAAAATCAGCCACCAATCCGTATTTGTAATTAATCAATTACCTTTCATTAACACAGTGAGGCAGAAATTATATTTCAGCAATATTCCTAAGATAACCATTGGAGGAATCTTGAAGGCAATAAATTGTCCACAACAGTTTGTTGGAACAGCAACAGCCATGGGAGCAGCGCGGAGTGAACCTGGGGATAATTGGCAGCAGGAGAGGAGCAAGCAGCAATAGATGTAGGGACGTGATGTAGGATTGGTTATTCAGGAACCATGTCTAAAGACTAAGTGAGACATGTCTGCAGGGAGAGACAGTGTAAAGTATTTATTTGTGTGCTTTGTACGATATTGGAAATGGAGAGCGAGAGTGAGAAATCTGACTCTGGTGAGTAGTGTGTAAGTCTAAGTAATTTGTCCCTTGTTTCCTGTTTGTAACTGGTAAGGATCACTTGGTTCCATGGAATATTCCTTCAATATGTCCATGGCAACCCACAAATACAAGAAGCATGTTCAGTTCCTCCTGATTTGCCACACGGAGTGTCTGGTGCTGCAGATAGACTCATTGTGGAGCATCCACGTGGCTGAGAATGTCACTGATGGCACGTTCAGTGAGCTGGTCACACCACTAGTAAGGGTGACCAGCAAGATGATGAGCAGTGCAGGAGTCTCCTGTAGCCATTCCTCTCTCAACCAGGTAAAACGCGTGGATACTGTGTGGGAGAGCGGAAAGCAGCAGCTGCCCAATCAATAGCACCATGATTGGCACTACTGTAATGCAGAGAGGGTTGAAGTGTAAGTGGCCAGTAGTGATAGGGGACTGTATATTCAGGGGCACAGACAGGTGTTTCTGTGGCCAAAATGAGACTCCAGAATGGTGAGTTGCCTCCTGGTACCAGGTCAAGGATGTCCCTAAGTGGGAACAGGTCATTCTGAAGAGGGTAATATTGTCATTGGTACTAATGACATGGTCATAAAGAGAAATGAGATCATTTCCATGGAACGTAAGGAGTTTGGTAGGAAGTTGTAAAAGCAGGGCCTCCAGGGTTAGTAACTCAGGAATACTTCCTGAGCCATTCAATAGGAAGGACAGAAATAACAAGACAATACAGCTGAATGTGCACCTAAAGGTTGAGTGTAGGAAGGAGAACTTCAGACCCCTGGATCATTAAGATTTCTTCCAGGTATAAGATGGGATCTGAACAAGGACAGGTTACACCTAACCTGCAGGGGCATCAATATACTTGGAGGGAAGTTTTCTTGTGCCACTCAGGAGGGTTTAAACTAGAGTGTCGGGGGTGAGAAATGGAACAGTAGGTCAGCACATGGAATGTTTGAAGAGAAGAAAGGGGCGAAATTAGGTAGATCTAGTGGGACAAACAGGCAGGACAAAGTTGATGAACATGACAAGACTGGCAGTTTGGAGTGTATTTACTTTAACACAGAGAGTGTTGCAGATAAGGCGGATAGAGCTTAGAGCCTGTATTAGTATGTGGGATTACCATATGGTATACATGACAGAAACTTGGTTCAGAGAAGGGCAGGACTGTCAGCTCAACATTCCAGGGTTTAGATATTTCAGATGTGATAAAGAGAGGTGTAAAAGGAGTGGGGGAGTTGCATTACTGATTAAGGGGAATACTACAACTGTACTGAGAGGACATCTTGGGGGGCTTATACAGTGAGGCAATAAAATTTAAGAATAAGAAAAGGTGTAGCCGCTATGATGGGTTATACTATATGCCTCCCAATAGCCACAGGGAGACAGATATGTGAAATATGTAAAAGTAACAAGGTTGTTGTAGTGAGCAATTTTAACATGCCCAACATTGACTGGGACTCCAGGCTCTTATATTTTCCATTGCTGTTTGTTAGCACAATAGTAAGTTATTACTAACAACTGTGTGTCTTCACACGATGGAATCTTGTGGTATTGGCAGAAATTTGAAACTTGTAATCAGGAATTTACTTTAATTTCAAAAGCATACATTTCTATTCACTAGATGTAGTTCAGATTGGAGAAATGGTATTTCTGGTGTGCCCAGGCATCAGTCTTGGTCCCTTATTTTTACTGTGCTCAGGTCTCTAAAGATTCATGACCAATGTTGAAGAACTGTCGTCAATGCTGACCAGGTATTGGATTGTTTAACTATCCAGTATAGATCAAATAACTTACTTTGACCCTAATCATTTTGGCACTACACAGCCCATTGGTCAGACTCCAGTTGGAGTACTCTGTACAGCTTTGCTGCCCCACCCTTCCTCCACTTTTCCCATTGGACTCTCAAACACATGTTGGTTGGTGCAGAAAATATATTGGAAAAAGTACCTCAGCTACTGAGACCTCAGCCTATTTAATTTAGTCCACTGTAGAATTAGCGGTGACCAGAAATTACTTAATACAATCAATAACCGAGTATTCTATTCCTTTTGCTTTTCCAGATGTCTGATACTCCAGAGGTCACAAGTTTAAGCTTAGACTAGGAATAGATTGGATGTTCTACTGGATAGCTATACTTGTCCAAAAGATGGCTCTGCAATGTATTGAGGTACAGTATGTTTGAGTCTCTGTACATCCATAAGAGAATTGGAAAAGTTCCATACTGAGAGACAATTTGCATCTTAAGATGGTATATGTCTTTGGAAATACCACCAGGTGATCTCTCGGGCTGGTTTTAATCACTCAGGGGAGTTTAAAGAATGGTTTTCTCCCGTTCATTCTTGTATTTTACTCCTTTTGTTTTGCCTCTCCCAGAGATTATGTGGCTGTGAGCTGGCTGAGCAGGCGTATGGGTGTAAAAGTATATTTAGGTCTTGCCATTGTGGTGTGGGGGTAATGGACCAATAGGCTCTCCTTGCCCATAATTTTTATGTGTTTGCAATGTGCCTTTTCTCAATATAAATATGTTATTGAATTAACTGAAGCAACAAACAAACTATTTCAAACAAATGTATTCCATGCAAGCTGTCTCTTGCATTTGTAGATTCAACTGGTTGGTGCTTATGTCTAAATAGGGCAATGTGTGTACAACTGAACTGAATCAAAGGTGACTTTTGAAGAATAGACCAATTCTACAGCCGTCCCAAAATGTTAAAGGTCATGAGACATTGATAACTGGCATGCTGTTTACATCTTCTCCGTAGAAAGGAGTTCTTGCGGATTCAGTACAGTTCTATTGAAATTAGGTTCTAATGCAGTGACATTGAGTTATGAATAAGACTTTGATGATCCAGAATCTGAGCCAGCAGGGAATGTTAAAATGCTTGAGAAAGACCAATTGTTCTTAGGTTACCCTGACAATGAAGACCAGTCCAGGGCAAAATATTCCACTTTATGACAATGAGGATCAATATCCTTAATAAAGACTGATGAAATTCAAATGTTCCTAATGTGGTTGCTGTTGTTTCTAAGATCTAAAATGGTACAACACAATCCTCATTATGATCTGTCTCTTAGAGATGAATATTTTGTGGCCTTTATCTGTGTTTTCTTTTTCAGAATAAAGTAGACTGATTTATGGCTTCTTCTAGTTTTTCACTTTTCATTCGAGGTGCTGATTCTAAGACTGGTATCAGTTGTACAAACTGCCCTCAATATTCTGCTTATGTGGTATGTTCTCCAAGTAATATGAGTTTGTTGAGGGTGGATAACACTGCACTAAATTCAATCCAGGTCCTCCACATGATATTCACATTCTCAGGCCTCCAGCTTCTCAATAGAAACCAAACAATTGTGACAATTAAATGAGACGATCATCAGTTTGGAATGTGTTAAATGAGACAATTATCATTTTGGAATGAGTTAAGGCAATGAGCCTGAATATGGTCCTCCTGTTTCAATCAGGAGAACAATTCACATCATTGGCTGGCAGACTGCTATCTTTGTCCAAGACATAAATGAGGATGAGGTAGTGATATCCCACATGCTTAGAGGTGGATTGTAGATAAGAAGTGGCCTGGGTGGGTACAGTTTTAATGTTTAATTTAGACTCCATTGTGGCCCAGCAGGAGTGACAGTTTTTTTTCCAGAACTCATTTCCTTCACTTTGGGCTTGTCCCCTCTAATGAGGCATTTGCTTTCTTTGAACCTCTCTCTTTTCTTCACCCTGCAGAGAACTGATTCCTGAGAAAGGTCCCTGGCTTCAACCTCCTGCTCAATTTTCTGCTCCTGTACACCTGCCAAACAGTGCAATTGGTTTGGACACTACTCTGGCGGTAGCCATGGTGAAGATGGGCTTTGCTTCCATTTTCCAGAAGCCGTAACTTCTTCACTCACTTTGGTGCTTAAACTGCACCATACCCTTCCTGCTGTCAAAATTGTAATCCGAATGTCCTGGAAGCTTGAAGCCTGTCATTGCACATCCATTGCCATCTGACATTTAATCAAGACACTGTGTATGACAGACCAGTAATTAAAACTAAAAAGGTTTGTGGCCTGTATGACATTCAAGTTGACAATACACTTATCTATTAAATTGACTAATTAGTTCATATCTACTGAATTAATATCAGGCCTGTTAAAGTGAAGTGGAATTTTAAATTTTCAGGTGTAACTTTAATGATCGGTCATTGCTTGATTTTGGTGGAGGATGTGAAACACCATGATTCTGGGACACCAGTGTGTTATAATCTGTGAAGACAAGAGGTGACAGGCTTCAACCACACTATCGTGCAGTAGGTGAAGCACCAAGTGTGTATGATCCCAGTGGTTTCACATAAACAAAAAAAGAGAGTCAGAAAGCACCTTTCAGTTAATCCACTGTTCTAATTATCCTCTGAGGAGTGGACTGCATTATTCATGGACGTCCAAGATAATTTAAAGTAAATTGGAGACCTTACTGATTTTTAATTCATGTATTCATCTGAATGCATTAGTACGTAGACCAAATGCAAATAAACTCCAAAGATCAAAAGGAGAGAAGAAGTAGCCTTTATGTCTTTGAGTTGAAATTATTAACGTTCAAAGTACTAATGAAATCTATGTAAACAGTAATCTTCAAAGGAACATCAGGGCTTATTATGAGCGTGAAGGCTTTTTGATTTATTTCTTAAGTTAGAATACAGCAAGGTAATGAATGAATAATGAATTCTATTTTGTAATGTCAATGATGCATTAGGTCATGCTTTTGCTGACTGTGGGAAAAATCCAGTAAGAACTGCATTGTGCAGATGATCAGTTTAAGTTTTTTTCAGTTTTACTTTACAGCATATTTCTGTTTTGCTGCAACAAGTTTCAGCCAGACTCTTACAAGAGAAAATGTATCAAGGCATCAACTAGACTATGTGTTAAAGTTAGTTTGAAGACCTACTCAGCAGGTAGGTCAGCAACAGAAAAGGGGGATGAGTAAGTTTTGAGAAGAAAAGAACTGTCAGAAATGATGGTAGTTGTATTTGACAAATGTGGGAATGGACCTGCTGGAGATTAGAATTCAGTTCTGACCAGCACAAGTCTAAATACACGAAGAACAACATTATTATGCTGATCTGAAATGGAAGAGGGTGAAGGAGGAAATTAGAAATGGGCCACCTACTTAATTAAACATTTAGTAAAAATTCCTACTTGAGGTAATCATTAATTGGGTACACAAAAAAAAACCCTGAGCTTCCAGTTGCCTACCACTTCAACACACCACCCTGTTCCCTGACCAACAGCTCTGGCTCAGCTTGTTGCAGCATTCCAGTGAAGCTCAATGCAAGCTGGAAGAACAACACCTCATTTTCCATTTGGGGACCCTGCAGCCCTCTGGGCTCAACATTGAGTTCAACAACTTTAGGGCTTGAGATTTCCCATGTCTTTACCCCAAACCCCACTTGCCTGGCCATTTTATCACATTGTTTGCTATTACACACAAGCCATTGCTAGTCACTAACCGTCCTTATTAATAGCTATTCACACTGCTATCTAGATTGTTATCCACTCCTTTGTCTGTCCAGCTATTCTCCTCTCTTTGGGTTGTATCCCCACCAATCATTTACACTTTACCCCCTCCCTCCACTATCTTCTGCAAATAATCCGACATTTTGCCAGTTACCATCAGATCCAAGGAAGTGTCAATGGACATGAAACATTAACTTGGATTTCTCTCCCAGATGCTAGCTGACCTGTTGAGCTTTCCCAGCAACTTCTTTTTTTTTTGTTACTTATTAGGTCAAGCCTGTTCTGGAGTTAATGAGCTACTTTGACCAGACCAGCATTGTACCAGGCAGGAAGATCCTTGACCGTTTCACACTCATCAAGGATATGATTGCCCAGTTGCAAGCTAAGGGTTGGATACTTGCCTCATAGAAATGGATTAAGAGAAGCCTTTGACAAAATCTCACACCTACAAGGAAGAAGTGCTCTGTAAAATGGGATTTGGTAGGAAATTTGCAATTGGATCCAGTTGCTTTACACACACATCAGTAGCATAGCTTCAATGAATGGTTGTAATCAGCATTCCAGTCAAATCTGGAGCCAGGCAGGGCTGGCCTCTCTTCCCCATCTTGTGTTTTGTTGTGTTGCTTAATGAATTCAGTCAGAGGTTGCATGCTTTGGTTCTGGAACAACACCATGGAAAAGATACCTGTGGACATTCATCGCAACACCTGTGGAAATTTTCTCTTGCATTATAATGTTTATAGATTGTTTTCTGGTCTTGTCCAGGCTGAATCATTGTATAAATGAAATGATTGGCACCTTGATCTCATGACAACCCTCTGAATCATTCTAAGTAACTGTATACAGACCTGTGAAGGTCTAATGTAGAAACTGACATCACTTTAAAAGAGTGTCACTCGATGTGGTGAATTCAACAAGTTTCGTTTGTTTAAGCTATAATACAGGGCTGGCTGAGAAGTGAAGTTGAAATATTGGAAATGAATTGTGACATTCAAAGGATTATTCAGGCATTCTGTAAAATGTTTGTGATCCAGGCCAATATTGCAAACATAAAGGAAGAAAGAGTTTTTTTTAGGTTGTCACACCTTGTGGTATTTTTAAAGTGTAGTCACTCTCTCTTAATGCATAGAACCATGGCACCCAATTTGGGGAAAACAAGCTCACACTAAGAACATTGATGTAGTGATACTGTTTGAGGGTTAAATATTGACCACAATGTTTAGGACAACTTCCCCTGCTCTAATTCAAAGAAAGGAATATGGATCTGAGCGGGCAAACAAGGCTTTGGCTTAGTATCTTACAGACAGTATCTCCAACAGTGCAGTATTCACTCAGAACAATGTCAGCCTCATAGTCGCATACCATAGTGAGAGCATTTCTACTCCATACCTGTCACATCAACAATTCAAATTCTCTTTCTGTTACAAACTTTCTTGTTCTACTTTCCATCACTGGTAGTGTGTTAGTACTTTTGAAGAGTAGCATTGTGTTGCATGCTTTCTTTGCTCCTGTCCTCACTCCAAATGCCCCAGTCTTCTTGTGTAAGATCATTAAACATCTTGCAACACTGCCTCTATATCCTCCAGGCATTGACAGCTGGTATTGCCAACAGTGCATATCTGCTGCCACTTCTTCATTATGTCTGTCTGAAGAGCTGCAGTTATTCTGGATAAAATACTTATATCCTCAAAGGCCACTAGTTTCATGTCAGAGAACTTTGGCTGATACTTTTATGTTGTGTTAATTAAGCAGCAATATCCGTTGTGCTCAGGATTTTAGAGTCGAAAATTTGAGAGTTTCACACCCACTCCAGGCTTTAAGTATGAAATCAAGCCATATACTCCAATGATGGAGTATTGCCTTGTTGAGGGTGTTGTCCTTTCGATGAGCAATTGAACAAGTGACAGGTACTATAAGAACAATTCTCCTTTGGAATATATCATCTCATGTTGTCCCTTTCGTCAGCTGTCAATTTAAATTCTTATTGATATTTAAGCATTTTTGTTAATACTGAAATATGCTGCGACAGCTAACGTGTATAATACACATTTGTTCATTTCAAAAATCATAATTTCATCAATGACGGATTCATTATTCATCAAGCAAATTAATTTAGTTTATAATGATAAGTAGTCAATATTCCATCTCATACTCAGTTGTTATTAACTAGAATTATGAAACTACCTTTTTCTTGATGTTATTTTCTACTTCTTGGAATCTGTTATTGGGTTCAGAGAGACTGAGCACTTGGACAATTCTGAGCTGATTAGTGTGAACCAGCATGAATTTGTAAAGATTAAAACATATTAAGTAAAGTTTGTTTGAGGAGGTGTTTATGCTTGGAGATAATTGGATATCTATTCACGTTACTAATGTGGACTCCCAGAAAGAAACTAACAGATTCTACACAAGAAACTGTCAACAAAGAGGGGAGTGCATGAAATTGAAGGCATTGATTTTGAGTAGGGAGTTATCCAGGTGGGAGACAGATAAATAGGAGCAATGAATATGTGCTGTTATTCCTAATCATATTCTGAACTGAAATGATTTTAAATTTAAAACTTATTGGACACAGGCTGGAGATGATGGCTGTCCAAGGTCACCTGACTTTTTTTGGATTAAAACAATTCTCCGAATTCTAGAAGGAGCCACAAAGAACATTCCAAATGACTGTGAATTAATGCCTTTCTTTGAAACCAATCAACCAACTTGAATGTGTGATGCTGAAATAATGACACCAACTTTCTCAAATCCACAAAGTGACTGCTGCGCAAAACCTACAAACATGGATATGACATCAGCATTAACACACCTTATTTGGAAAAGGCCTTGACCTTGTGGAAAACTACATAGAGATGAGCTGTGGTTTATCTGCCTTTAAATTTCAGACAACACATAACACCAGGCCATATTACAAGCTTTCAGAACACTGCTCTTCATCAGGTGAAGTCAGGAACGAGCAGCATTCTGAAAGCTTGGGACTCTTCCAAAATGTAAGATCTCTTGGACGTTTACTACGAGTGCATCCATTATCTCTGATTACATAGAACATAGAACATAGAACATAGAACAGTACAGCACAGAACAGGCCCTTCAGCCCACAATGTTGTGCCGACCATTGATCCTCATGGATGCACCCTCAAATTTCTGTGACCATATGCATGTCCAGCAGTCTCTTAAATGACCCCAATGACCTTGCTTCCACAACTGCTGCTGGCAACGCATTCCATGCTCTCACAACTCTCTGCGTAAAGAACCTGCCTCTGACATCCCCTCTATACTTTCCACCAACCAGCTTAAAACTATGACCCCTCGTGCTAGCCATTTCTGCCCTGGGAAATAGTCTCTGGCTATCGACTCTATCTATGCCTCTCATTATCTTGTATACCTCAATTAGGTCCCCTCTCCTCCTCCTTTTCTCCAATGAAAAGAGACCGAGCTCAGTCAACCTCTCTTCATAAGATAAGCCCTCCAGTCCAGGCAGCATCCTGGTAAACCTCCTCTGAACCCTCTCCAAAGCATCCACATCTTTCCTATAATAGGGCGCCCAGAACTGGACGCAGTATTCCAAGTGCGGTCTAACCAAAGTTTTATAGAGCTGCAACAAGATCTCACGACTCTTAAACTCAATCCCCCTGTTAATGAAAGCCAAAACACCATATGCTTTCTTAACAACCCTGTCCACTTGGGTGGCCATTTTAAGGGATCTATGTATCTGCACACCAAGATCCCTCTGTTCCTCCACGCTGCCAAGAATCCTATCCTTAATCCTGTACTCAGCTTTCAAATTCGACCTTCCAAAATGCATCACCTCGCATTTATCCAGGTTGAACTCCATCTGCCACCTCTCAGCCCATCTCTGCATCCTGTCAATGTCCCGCTACAGCCTACAACAGCCCTCTACACTGTCAACGACACCTCCGACCTTTGTGTCGTCTGCAAACTTGCTGACCCATCCTTCAATTCCCTCGTCCAAGTCATTAATAAAAATTACAAACAGTAGAGGCCCAAGGACAGA
The DNA here is from genome assembly GCF_030684315.1 of Stegostoma tigrinum. Lineage (NCBI taxonomy): Eukaryota > Metazoa > Chordata > Chondrichthyes > Orectolobiformes > Stegostomatidae > Stegostoma > Stegostoma tigrinum. Next base: position 52,471,573 of record NC_081372.1, on the reverse strand, counting down.
GCCCTGTGGAACCCCACTCACCACTGACTTCCAGGCAGAATATTTTCCTTCTACTACCACTCGCTGTCTTCTGTTGGCCAGCCAATTCTGTATCCAAGATTACATCCTTGGTTTCATCATAGAATTTGAATCAAGTACAAGGAGACTTATCGGCATTTAATTACATTAAATTTTCCTACAATGATAGTTATTGTGTCTATTCCCTTCCATGATCTTCTTATTTATTTAAAAATTCAGGAATGTTATTTGTGTCCTCTATCTCGAAGACTAATGCAAAATATTTATTCACCTGTCATTTCAAGCTCCCCATTCGTATTTTCCTATTCTCAAAAGGGTAAAAGTTGGATTTAGATTCTCGCTTCCCGATATACATCTATTTAAAGGAGCCCTTACTGTACACTTTTATATTACTTGATAAATTGTCCTCACAGCTTTTTCCCACCACTTGATTATTTTGTGGTACTCTTCTGATGACATGTAAAACTTTCTTAATCCTGTGGTTTAGCACTAATCTTTGCCACAGTGACATTTTTTTCTTTGAATTCGATAATATTTTAAACTTCCTTGATCAAGCATGGTCAGCTTATCCCTTTTTAGAATTCTTCTTCCTGTCTGGGATATATCTTTTGCTTTGAGTCATGAACTGTTTCATAATTGTAATAATTAATAATTCAGGATAAGTGTGAGAGAATACATAATCTTATTTACATTTAAACAAATTTGCTGCTGAATTATTTACCTGTATACGTAGACATGAGAACTAAGCAATCACATACGGCTCTTTTGTACTCTACTCAGTAAATATGATAGTACATGTGTCTGTCTGTGACAATAGCAAATTGGTAGATAAAAATGGACAAGTTTTATTTTATTCATTCATGGAATGTGGGCATCCCTGCCCAGGCCAGCATTTTATTTCCCATTCCTAAATGCCCAGAGGGCAGTTAAAATCAATCACATTGTAATGGGCTTGGAGTAACATGTAGGAGAGACCAGGTAGGATAGCAGTTTCCTTCAACAACATCACATGGGTTTTTCTTGTCAATTGACAATAGTGTCACAATCTCCATTAATACCGGTTATTTTTTAAATTGAGTTATAAATTACACCATCTATCTGGGCAGGATTTGAACCTAGACCCCGCTGAACATAACCTTGTCTCTGAATTAGTAGTCTAGCCATAATATCACTAGGTCATTGTCTCCCCACTAGGAGCTCTACAGTGATCCCAGCCTTTCTGAGCTTACAAATGAGAACTGTACATCTGAACAGTGATGACAATGGGTTCAGTGGCAGAGCAAATAATGTAATTGCATGCAGGCCATTAGAAGCGAATTTTGATAAATTTAGTGAGAAAGCAAAACTATGGCCGACATTTTCCTACATTAAAACATGACTCCGTCCACATTATAGAGACATGGGGATGTATAGCATGGAAACAGAACCTTCAATCCAACTCATCTGTAACCTCCCAACTACCCCAAACAAATCTAGTCCCATTTGCCAACATTTGGTCCATATCCCTTTAAACCCTTCCTATTCGTGTACCCGTCTAGATGCCTTGTAAATGTTGTAATTGTACTAGCATCCACCACTTCCTCTGACAGCTCATTCTACATGTACACTGACCTCTGTGTGAAAAGGTTGCTCCTTAGGTACCTTTTAAATCCTTCCCCTCTCACCTTATGCTTATGCCCTCTAGTTTCGTACTCCGCAACCCCAGGAAAAGACCTTCACTATTCACCCAGTCTGTGCCCCTCATGATTTTATGAGCATCTTTTAAAGTCATTCCTCAGCCCTAACATTCCAGGTAAAATAGCCCAAACCAAAGAAAATGAAACATTAATATTTTCTAAAGGTAAGAAGCTAAAAACTGTGGATGAACTGAGAAAGCTAGGGCCCCATGTAAAGAAATTATTAAAAGCTGAAGGATAGATACAAAAGAAACTTTAAAAATGTTAATGGAAATGTTTGCCCTCGTAATGAAAAGATTACCAAACAGAGGTTCTACAGAGATACGAAACTCCAATTAGAATCCATCTGGAACACTACACTTAGTTCTAAACACTATGCTTCAGGAAGGAAACATCGTTCTGAGAGGAGCTACAGTGCAGATTTGCCAGAAACATATGGGGCTAAATGGCTAATGAGGAAACATTGTGTAGACTTGGGTTGATTTTAGAGCTTAAGTATATCTCACCTATTTGGTTAGTATATTTTGCAATCGGTGTACATTCTTCAGATAGTCTGATATTATTCTACTTAACTGTAAACTATGTAGACTTTTGTCATTTCATATCATATCACTCTCTTGGTTTCATTTGACAAAGAACTACTCCAAGAGACAAAACAAAAGTAATTTATTCATGCGTCAACTACAGAGCCACATCACAACAAAATCCAGCCGTCAAAATTGAATGGGTGAGCCTACAGTCACCAATCATTTTAAATCTTCAGAAAGCCGGTGTTCTTAACAGACGAAGACGAGAAGGGATTTCACGTGTGAAGGAATGTAAAAAGAAAACAAAAATTCTGTTCAACACTGTTGTTTAAAGCATAGTTACTGTTTTAAAAAGTGAAGAAATCATTTTGTGAAACGTATTCCTAGAACTACATTTAACTTCTATAATTATGTGATTAGTTTTGTGATTGTACAATCTTTGATTTTTATTACTCAAGACTATATCAATTGTGTCTTTATATGTACTTCTATTTTATACAGTCTTTTTAAAAAACAACTACCTGCTTAATGTTTAAGTGATAAAGTTGGCAAAAATGATAAAATAAAGTAATTCTTTCTTTGCACCAACAACCATTTGGAAAGATATCGTCTCTAGTTAATGGCCTCTTTAAAAGTAAAGCATTTGACCTAATGTTGAACTCTTAACACTTGAGCAAAACAGAAGTGAGTCCAAAGTATCATTCATGATCTCTTGACAGCGTATAATCCCCTATCCTCAGTAAATAGCTAAGGAAGATAATACAAAATATCTGTTTATTTAAAGAAGGGTTTACAAAAGTAACAGAGAGATTAACTATAATGAGAAGGATGGTCCTCTAAGTAATTGGCATTTTAAAGGTACCAATCAGCAGATATTGAGAAATGACATCATTCAATGACCATCACCCTCTAGAGCCAAACACAAATAATCACCACAAGCCAATTAAAAATGGAACTCATCTCATCTACACCAATCAAAATGTAGTGACCTCATTGATCATATAGCTTGTTGCTTAAAGATTTTAATGAGCAGCAGGTTTTAGTAGTTAAGGCATAGATGAGTTTTAAAATTGAAGATCGCAGAGTCTGCTTTCTACTCAGAAGCCAAAGATCTTAGAAGTCTTGAAGTGACACCAAAGTCCAAATGTCAACTTGGAGCCGAAGCTGAACAAGGAAGTTAAAAATTTCAATTTGCATGTAAATCCAATGCCTTGAGAAGATATATGCAGGGCAGGGCAGGGCCGAGTCATGTGGGAACAGGTTGGAAGGCCTGACAAATCCACACAGAGTCTCCCACGCAGGGCTATCCCCCTACCCTAACTCTGACCCTGTATTTCCCATGGTTAACACACCTAATCTACACCAGTGTGTTTCCTGATGCCCAAATAGCTAAAAAATCAAATAAATAGATTAGAATTTGAGTTGGCCTATTTAAACTATGGTTATTTTCCTTGAACATAGAAATTTTAAAGAGATAATCTCATTTGAGGTAGTACAGAGAAGCTGATACCTTTGATTAAGAGAATCTTTTTCCTTCATAAAGATTCAGAAGAATAAGTAATAATATTATCTTAAAATATTTCAATATATTTATTGAAACACAAAATAAAAACAGACAGCCTGTTGAACAGGGTTAAAGATGTAATATAATCATGGCTGATACAAAGCCTCAACTCCATTTTCCAATCTACTCCCTCCATCTGTTGAATGCTTGAGACAACAACCATCTGCCTATCCCAGTCATAAAAAACTCAATGACAAATTTCATAACTGAGTAACAAAATTTCTCCTTGTCTCGATCCCAAATGACAGATTAAGCATCCCGGTGCTTGATTCTCAAGCCAACAGAAACAACCTCTCAGTGTCTACTCAATTAATACCTCTTCAGAATCTTAAATGACTGAATGAGATCATCTTTATTGCTTTAAGCTACAGAGTGTCTCAATCCAATTTAATCAGCCTTGCATCATAGGATAATCTCATGCAGAACTAATCTAGTGAACTTTTGCATTGTCTTTAAGAAAAGTTCATAATTCCCTAAATATAGAGACTAAAATTCTGTAGAGTACTTTAGGGAGATTCTCAAAGTCCTGTACAATAGTAGCACAATTTAATTGCTCTTACACTCCAATCACCTGGCAAAAGGGATAACTTGCCATTTGTCTTCCTAATTGTTCATTGTAACTGCCCTTTGGTTTTTGCATTCTTTGTGTGAATATGCTCAATTCTGAGCTTCAACATTACAATTTGTGCAAATTCATTCAATTCTGAACTGAGTGACCTCATTATATTTGATCTTTCCCTGCACTTTTTCTGTAGCTGTAACACTACAGTCTACATTCTGTTCCAGAACCTTGATGTACTTATGTACAGTAGAATTTGTGGGATTGCATGGAGAACAATACTTCATGATGTATCTTCCTACATGTAACAATAATAAATCAAGTCAAATATATTCCAACTGCCCCTCAGTTAACCTGTCAATGTTTGAATTCTCTTTCCCAAATTTACATTCTCAACTAGTTTTGGACCTTCAGATAAATTGCGTGTCTCTTCCTCTAAGCCATTAATGTGGACCCCAGAATGGATCCTTGTGAAACTGCAACATGGGAATGGCCATTTATCCCTACTCTGCTTCGTATTTGTTAACTAAACCTCAATCCACGCTAATGTGTTACCAGTTTCCTCTTCCTTTCAGTGAGTTTTTAAATGGTACCATTACAGCCCACTCCCTATATAACTGAAATGGCTTTCTTCACCTTTCCACTGAGATAATGAGTTCTCACTAGTTGTTTAATCATGGAAATGATCTAAACCATGCCCTTGCCCAATGTTCACAGATCCAAGGGTTGCTTGAGGTATAACGCCTCGACTTGATTATTTAGTAATTGAATTTTAAAAGTATTGATTGCATCATAATATCTCCACTGCTAATTCAGCAAAAGAAGAAACAAGAAACATTCCCGGTCCTGATGGTGCTACATGTAGCACATTTCTAAGAAAATGATTCTCCATCTGCCTGTTTTGGTTGGTACTAATGATCCCCTGATATTACTCAAAAAGAGAGCAGCAGAGCAAAAGCCAAAATTTATCCTTCAACAGAAACATTGTGAAACTAATTTCCCTCCTATGCTTAACTTAGGCAGCACTCTCTCAAACAGACTGAACAGAAGTGAACCAATCCATATTATTGGAATAACATTTGGATATACCAGTGTTAACTCTGTTTCTCTCTTCCAGTTACAGCCAGACCCGACGAGTTTCTCTAGCATTCTCTGTAGTTATTTCAGATTTCCAGCATCTGCAGTATTCTGTGTTTAGTTAAATATAATGCTCCCTTAAGGAATCCTTGCTGGCTCTTTCTAGTAAACTCTTTTTTTCCATTTGATGATTAATTCTATACAAAAGTAATTGTTTTAAAAAATTTCACCACCACTGAAATTAAACCGAGTGCTCCATTATTTAGTAGGTGGCATGGTGGCTCAGCGGTTAGCACTGTAGCCTCATTGCACCAGGGACCCAGGTTCAATTCCAGCCTCAGGTAACTGTCTGTGTGGAGTTTGCACATTCTTCCCATGTCTGCGTGGGTTTCCTCCCACAGTCCAAAGATGTGCAGGCTAGGTGGATTGGCTATGCTAAATTGCACCTAATGTTCAGGGGTATGTGGGTTATTTGGGGATTGGGATAGGTCTGGATGGGATGCTTCAAAGAGCAGTGTGGACTTGTTGGGTCAAAGGGACTGTTTCCACACTATAGGGGATCTAATCTAAAAATAATTTCTTATCCTTATAGTTTAATTTTTGAACAAGGGTGTTGTCTTTGTACTTCTGTCATCAGGGCCCACTCCTGAGTTTAGGGAAGATTGAAAGATTACCACTAAATTCTCTTCTTACCGTATTCCTTATTGCAGAATGACCTATTTTGATGTGGGAGCTGGTGAAGTTTTTGATGGTATTTGCTCCATTATGTAGCCATTCGTTTTATCTGTAAGTCACAAGGAACCTCACCGAGTGATCTACACCCAGGCTCATGTTCCACACTGCAAGGAGGATATACTGACCTTGGAAGATGTGCAGCTCAAACTCACTGGAAACCTATCAGGAATGGATATAGCAAATTACAAAGGACAATCGAATGATTTTGGTTTGAATTCCCTGAGTTTAAAAGGTGTACAGACGATCACATTTAAGCTGTTAAAAGAAAAACAGAGGGAGACTATTGGAAATTTATCTCCTCTTTTGGAAAATTTCTCTTGTTCTTACCCAGATAAGAAGGGGTAATTTCAAATTTGGGAAAAGGGGATACACAATAAAATTTTAAAATGTGCTTTTATGCAAAGAAGAGTTGACTTAGGAACTTGGTCCCTAAAATGTTACAGGTAGTGCAAAAATGTGAATCAATGTTGAGAGTACTTTTTTCTGCTGAGCTTGGAGTATCAAGGAAACTGAACCAAAGCAGGACCCCATTGATTTTGCATTCAGCAGGGTGTTCTTATTCATGTGGCAATGCTTAAATTAATCCCTCATAATTTAAGAAACTGCATGTGAATATTTTAATATTCAAACATCCAAAAGACATTTATTGCAACTCACTAATATATGCACATATTAAATTCCACAGACGCAAACAATGTCTTATTAAACTACTCCATTATAAAAAGCAGTATTCTTCCAAGAAATGCAAGCTTTAAGTGATTTCCCAGTAAGATGAAGCACGAGATATTTACGCTCTCAGGTCACATGTCATGCTACAGTGATCATGTCATTAGTATGCCTCTTCAAGACTTACTGATGATGAAGCAATAACAGAAAGTGAATGGAATTGAGGCGCAGGTTGAAAATAATCTCACAGAATGGTTGCATTGTCTAACTTTTGTTGCTATCTTTTGCTCATGGAGCCTTGCCATGTGCAAATTGGCACAGTGGTGTTTACACTTCAGAAGTAATTTTCTGGCTGAGAAGTGCTTTGGCATGCCTTTAGAATGTAAAAAAAATTACTTAACTGCCTGTGCTACTTCATTTCGATTTACTAAGGCACCAGAGAACATGTGGTGTGATCATTTATCAGATTAGATTGCCAAAAAATTTCATTAAACTAGAAATACAGGAAGTCAATTTGCAACGAATCTTAATCAGTTGTTTGTACATTGCCTCTAAACATGTTGACACGTGAAGATAAAATCCTGTGTCTTTGTGACTAATTATCAATCAGCCTAGTGCTGGTACATTATATCATTCAATGAATTAATCACTGTAACAGGAAAACAAGTTTATTTCCTAATTGGCATTAAAAAGTACCCATCCAGCTCCACATGGAGAACGTTAAAATGGTCAGGGCCCTAAACATTTTGGACTACTACCACACCTCATCAGATTCCCACATGGCTCCAAACTTGCAGGATTAGTGATTGGCATGCAATGTGTATCAAGCTGGTGGGCACCTACACTAGTACATTTCCATTTCACTCTGTTGTAAAATAACAACAACCTTATCTTAGATAACAAGGTCTAGAGCTGGATAAACACTGCAGGCCAGGCAGCTTCAGAGGAGCAGGAAAGCTGACATTTTGGGTCTGGACCCTTCTTCAGAAATGGGGGAGGGTAAGGGGATTCTGAAATAAATAGGGAGAGAAGAGGAGGAGGATGGATAAAGGAGCAGATAGGTGGAGTGGAGATGAACAGTTCAGGGAGGCGGGGATGAGGCTGGTAGGTAAGAGGTGGGGGTGGGGGCTGAGGTAGGAGGAATTCTGCCACCTATCCACCCTTCCTACATCAGCCTCTGCCCCCAACAAAGAACAGAAATTGTAGTGAATTAGTGTCAGAATATTCAGAGAGCTACTCAACCTAGAGTGCCTCATGAGAAACGTGCCACCCACTTCTACCAAAGCAACAGTTCCGCAATTCTTACCATTGCCCTTACAGTACTATCCAAGTGTCTTTCTTCAGACCAGATTTAGGGATCTTGCCGTCACTTCATTACAGACATAAACACCAATAGCAAATTAAGAAAATCAAGCAAGCAACTTCAGTTCAAAGATAACAAGGTGTAGAGCTGGATGAACACAGCAGGCCAAGCAGCATCAGAGGAGCAGGAAAGCTGACATTTCGGGTCTGGATCCTTCTTCAGAAATGGGCGAGGGGAAGGGGATTCTGAAATAAATAGAGAGATTCTCCAGCATTGGCAGTTCCCACTACCTCCCAATGACCTTATCTTCATTGGTTCAAGGCTGTTTTTATGGACACTGAGGGCCATGCTGTGCCATTCTGGATGTTGAGGGATCTCATCCTGTTGAACATGGTCAGAATTTGAAAAAAAAGTCTTCAGTCATATCAATACCTAGGAGAGAGAAATTCTTACTTTCGCAGTATCCCTGCTCTTGGCTTTACCTCTCACTTTACAACCACCCCTCCAGCTGACCACTACCCTTTGCATCACAGCTATTTCCCGCCGACAAAATTGAGAAATTTGCAGCAAAGTTGTGTCCCATTCAATTATCATGGAGGCTCTGGAGGATAATCAGAGCCCTGGCAAGTTGTCCATTAAAAAGGCTAAGTAGATTTTTTCTTGATCTCTTTGTCACTTTTCTTTCTGCTATTGTTGCTACCAGTAACAGTGAACATGAGTAGGACTGCTTCGAATTGAAATGTTTCCATACGATACAGTTACTGAGGGCAACAACAATAATTAGTGTCAGCATAATCTGGTTAATAGCAAAAGAAGCTGGAAGAGTCACAATGTCTAATAATTCAAAGAATGCTACAATAAAATTGAGAGATAGCAAGAATTGTGCATTAATTATTGTATCAGTGGAAGATGCTGAATGTAAGCAAATTCAATCATAATCAACAAGCAATTGTTGCATTAAAAAGAAAATGACAACTGAAAAGGAGTTACCAAGCACAAGATGAGGGAGATAAGTTCAACTGATAATCATTTATCTGAAAATGCTTTCACACAGTCAAATACAAAGATTACTCTTCCAAAACTGTCTCCCTATAAATGCCTTTCACAAACTTGGCTGCAATACAGATGAGTAAAACTAATAAAAAGGGAAACTAAATTTTGTCTCTCAAAGGCTTTTGAAATGATTTTTGACACTGAAATGCAATCTTGTAAATTGGAAGCAAAAACAAAGGGTTGGAAAGCCTTCAATCTGATGTCTCATACTTCCGAGTCCTACAAGGAACACAACAAGTCAGGCAACATCAGAGGAGCAGGAAAGTCAACATTTCAGGACTGAAGAGGGGGAAGGGAGCTCAGAAATAAATAGAGGGAGGTGGGTGGGGCTAAGCGAGGAGAGGTGGGGTGGTGTTAGGTGGATGCAGGGAGGAACTTGTGGAGATTGGTCAATGGAAAGGGTGGGGTGGATAGATGGGAAAGAAGATAGGCAGGTTGTGTCAGGACAAGGAGGTGGGGATCAGAGGGAGGGCTGGAGGTGGAAAAAGGCCAAGGGTGGGGCAAATTTGAAGTTGGTGAACTCTATGTTGAGGCCATTGGGCTGTAAGCTCCCAAGGTGGAATATAAGATGTTGTTCCTCCAATTTTTATGTGGCCTCACCGTGACCACCTGCAATCAAACCCCACCACCAAAGAGATATTGCCTTCCCCACCCCTATCTGCTTTTCGTTGGGACCCTCTTCTTGACGCCTTCATTCACCCCATACTTCTCACCAATCCCACCACAGTCAGTACTTATTTCTGCAACCACAGGAGAAGCTACACTTCCCCCTCAAATCCATCCAACAGTCATTCCATATCTGACAGAGATCAACCTGTATTGTCTTCTAACCTAGTCTACTGCATTCATTGCTCCCGATGTGGTCTCCTCTACACCAGAGAGACCAAGAACAGACTCAGTGAAAGATTCGCGGAGCATCTGCACTCTGTACACTCCTCTGTACACATCTCATTATTTTATAAACTTCTATCAGGCCGCCTCTCAACCTCCTATGCTCCATTGAAACGTGTCCCAGCCTTCCCAACTATGAATACAACTAAAAATCTTTGGAGTAAGCTCAGTTCTGACAGAGAACAAACCCTTTGACTATTGAGGCATGCCCGCAGGCCTGATTAAGCAAGAGTTGCTGGTGTGGGAGTGTAGCAGGGTTTGTAGATGGTGAAAATTGACTTGAGAGAACAACCACCACTTTTTAAACCTGAACTGACCAGCAGGAAGGTGAATGAGCTGCAGCAGGACTAAAAGGAATCTGAAAGGGTTCAAGGAGCGGACTTAGTGCAGAAATGAAGCTGTGCTGGAGTAGATAATGAAGTTATATTTATTTCACCACCATTGGACTCCTGCTATTAATAATAAATAGAAGGGCTAAAGGGTTGTATATTTAAATTATGTGGAACACTCTAAACTGCTACAGATGTTTTATAGCTATAATATGAATACAGGTTACATAAATCAAATAGACTTCAACAGAACTGCATAAGCACTTTCAATCCAATGTTGGTGTTTATTCTCCATAAAGACCCCATCTGCTTCATTTTTCATTATGAATATGTTCTTCTATTCCTTTCTCCCTCATGCAATTATCTAGCTTCTCTCGATGTGCATCTACACTTCTTTCATTATCCACTTCTTGCAGCCATGAATTACATATCACACTTGTTGTCTTGTTTGCACATGTGTGTGCCTGTGCGAAGAAGGCGGGAGATCCTCAATGTGGGTTGTGCAAAGCAAAGGAGAGTGAGATTTTGCCTTCCGAGCTTGCTGTCTGTGAGATCAATGTGCTTGGCTGCTCACCTTGTTTGCTGACAGCACAGCTGCTGAAGACTGGAGAGACCCCGGAGGCGGTGGCCAGTTTTTAAACGGCTGCCTGGAAAGGGGAAAGCCGGCAGACAGGGCTTAATATTTAATATTCCAAGTCAACAATGAGTGTCAATGCTTCACTGCTGATGATAAAATTCAGCCTGAGGAGTCTTGATCAATGGTTTTGCCTGTAACATCAACATTATGCTTTTCTTTAAAGATGCTTCTTGACTTGCTCAGTCTCCCAGTCAATTCTGTTATTGTCAGCAATAATGTGTTTTCTACACACAGAAAGTAATTCAACCAGAAGGAAAGATTGACTTGTAGATGGTAAAATAGGCCTGCCGATCGTTTACCACTTTGTTGCTCTAAATCACCTGGAATTTTAACAGTACTTCTCACATGGGCTTTTTTATCCATGATATCATATGGCAAAAGATATCAGGTAATGGGACACTAACTCATATTAGATTACAGGGTTTCCAGAGTGAGTGCTCTCACATGGCCTAGTATCAGCCTACAATATCATGTGAACACAGAGCAATTTCACTCCTTTATCATTTAATGAATGTGTAATTGCACGCACAGGTTTCTGCATACAATCATCAGTATCCAAACAAATGGCACTGTTCTGTTTATTCTGTAGTTTGTAGTCACTTTCATACTTGTAGGCAAGGGTTCCAGTGGTGTTGGAAAGGACATTATTTAAAGTACAGGAATGCTAGTGGCAGGGAACTCTCTTTGGGATGAATTTTTCATGCCTCACAGATTATGGTAGCCCTCCAAAGTTAACTTTTGAGAAGGAGTTGGGAACTAGGAATCCTGAGGAGGAGAAACGGTTACTGTTGGAGAAGTCAGCCCTCTGCTGACCTAACCTCTTCTCCCACACTGTAACATTTGACTGGAATACATGCAATTTTTCTCCACCAGAAGATAACTTCATGTCTTTTACTTTCATCCTAAGATCTGAAGAAATATTGCTATCTTGTGGTGAGTCACTGAGCGCTGTGTCATGTCAACCAGAAACAATTGAGTTCTTCGCTGAGGAAATTCAAGCTGTTGTCAGCAGAAGTACATTTTTAGTTTATGTTTTATCTTTAAAGAATCAAGCAACAAAATTCCTTATCTAACCCAGGGCCCATTGTTAACAATCATGCCTAACTCTACCTACAATTTTCATAGTGTCAACAAATTCAGCCTTATCCTTAAATTTAATATTAAATAACAGAAAGCAATACCATTGATTCTAGCTCAGATGCTTAGATAATGTTACAAGCATAATTTTAAAATATTTTTAAAAGTTGTGGAATCTCTTACTGTATTGGAGAAATTTGATATTCATTACATTTGAAAATGCATTTTCAAGGACTCTTAAGCTATCGTTATGAATGAATAAGACTTTTCTTTTAAATTTGGTCATGGGATAACAAAATTAGTATTTACTATCCATCCCTAATTGCAGGTGAAAAAATGGTGGTGAGCCCCTTTCCGAAACTGTTCCAGTCCATGAGGTTTAGGTATAGCCACAGTGCTGTAAGGAAAGGAATTCTATGCTTTGGACTGAACAACAGTGAAGGAATGAAGACATAGTTCCAAGTTAGGGTGGTGTGTGACTTGGAGAGAACTTACAGGTTATTGTGCTCCTTCTATGTGGTAGATTCCATGGGTTTCAAAAGAGGTATAGAAGAAGCCTTTGAGCTGCTGTGGTGCATCTTATAGATTGTACATCATACTGCTATGGGTGTGTCAGTGGTGGAGCAAGCGAATACCACTGAAGTTCAAACTTTTGTCCACATTTCCCGCAAGATCAGGAGCTGACAGGCTCTGGCGGAAGCCAAACCGAGCGTGACAGTTGCTGAACAAGTGCAGTTTGATAACACTATCAGTGATCCATTCTGTCACTTTGGTGATCAAGGGTAGACTGGTCGAGCAGTAATTAACTGGCATGCATGAGTCCAACCTTGAGGACAGGGCGCACCTGTACACTTCCCAACATTGCCAGATAGAAGGTTGAGTCTACTTGAACTCGAATGGCTTGTCTAATGGCATATGGCTAACTCTGGAGCATAAATTCTCTATAATGTTGCCAGGACCCGCAGACTTTGCAGTAACCAGTGTCTTCATCCTCTTCTTTTGCTGAAGAAAGGTATCTGTGATGCTGTGGACATCAAGATTTAGGCATATTGTAGGGGCCTTTGAATGAAGCTTGCATGCCTGGGCTCCGCCATGCAATTGTGGCATTTTTCCATCTAGAAGGCAGAAGCCATAAGTTGATAAGTACATCAGTATGTTGTAACATTGCATGTTATAGATTTCACTATGAGATGGTGGTTGATGGAAGCTATAGAAGAAGGTAAATGGTATGGTGATCACTCATGGCTTATTCATGCATCCTGCTCAATTGTTACATTTTTATTGTTCCTACATTCATACCTACCATTCCAGAGTCTCAACACATGCTGCACACATGTACTGTCGATGTGGAGGATACATTTTGGCTAGATACAAGGTGAACTGGTCTCTAGTTAATTGACAGCTTTGAACATATAATTGCAGGCCTAGTTTAAAAGGACATTGAGGATAATCTGTGGATACTCGTAACCCCAACAGTCACGAGGGCTAATCATACTGATTATTCAGGGTTGCTGTTGGCCTTCTCTGTGGTTAAGAATAGGAGCCCCCTGTAAGATATGCAGTATCAAAGCAGAAGGCTTAGAGGGGATTTAAGGACTTTTTCCATCCAGAGGGTGGAGGGAATCTGGAATGCACAGCCTGCGATGGAAATTGAGGTCACAGCCTCACAGCCTTTTAAAAGTACTTGGATGAGCATTTGAAAAGTTGTAACATTTAAGGCTATGGGCCAGTACTAAAAAGGGGGACTAATGTAGATTTAGAGTAGATACAGTAGGAACTGCAGATGCTGGAGAATCTGAGATAGCAAGGTGTAGGGCTGGATGACACAGCAGGCCAAGCAGCATCAGAGGAGCAGGAAAGCCGACGCCTCGGGCCCAGACCCTTCTTAAGATGGGCTGAAGGTCGTTTTGGTACCGTATGATTCTACAAATCTATCAATGTTAATGGGTTCATATATATCAATAACTCATCAGAGACCTGCTACTGGGCAAGCACTGAGATTGTTAAAGCTGCTTTGGTGATTCACCCCTAATGCGGATGACTTCTATTTTGGATGTGTCAGTATCACAGACTAACATTCCACCAACATTTATAAATATGTGCAAGAAAGTAATTATGACCAGATCATTTTTTTTAGTATTTTCTAAGGCATAGATTTCACCCAGGATACGGGTGATAACATATATGCTCCTATCGAGTCATAGAGTTAAAAAGTACAGAAAAAAACTCTTTGGCCCAACCAGTTCATGCTAAGCATAATCCCAAACTAAACTAGCCCCAACTGCTTGCCTCTGGCCCAGATCTCTCCTAACCTTTCCCATTCACATACTTATCAAAGTATCTTTTAAACGTTGTAACTCTACCTACATCTACCCATTCCACATGCAAAAAACCCACTGTGAAAAATATTGCACCCCTATGTCTTTCTTAAATCACTCGCCTCTCAACTTAAAATATGTCCCCGGTCTTGAAATACCCTATCCTAGGGAAAAGACACCTACCATTAACTCTATCTATATCCCTCATGATTTTATAAACCTCTATAATGCCACTTGTCAATCTCCTATGCTCCAATGAATAAAGCCCCGGCTGAGTTAGCCTTTCTTTATAACTCAAACCTTCCACAGCCAGCAACATCCTGGTAAATATCATCTGAATCCCTTTAGCCTAATACAATCCTTCCTATAACTGGGAGATCAGAACTGGACACAAATCTCCAGAATAGGCTTCACCAAGTCCAGTACAACCTCAACATGATGACTTTGAAATAATGCCATGGATCTTTTATATCCAACTGTGCAGGCAGGTGGAACCTGGGTTTGATGTTTCATCTAAATGATGGCACCTCCTGCAGTGCAGTGTGCCCTCGGTATTGCACTGGAAAAGCATCCTTCATTTTTGTTCTAAAACCATGGAGTGGAACTTGCGCCTAGAAGCCTATTATTCAGAGGCAAGATTTTTGCTAGCTGAGTGATAGCTGGTTCCTGCCCACTAGTGTCATCCTGACTTCATGAAAATCTAGCTACTCTGTACAGCTATAGAATACACACACTCTGCCTTTTTACATTTTGTTTTTCACTAAGAGGCAATATTTCTGCTTTTCAGTGATCAACCTTTAACAAATCCTCCCAGCAACTGCAGATAGATTCTCAGCAGCAGATTCTCTTGGGAAATGCCCTTCACTAACAGCAGTGTAAATCAGACCAGCACTTAGTTCCAATGTTGCAACCACATTTCACACAATATTGGTGGAATATCCAGACCCTTGACATTTATTGGTCCTAGTTGGCAAGTTAGATAGAGATAACTTTCTCTCAAAGCTATGGTTTGTTAACTACCTTGCTAACGTTCGGAAACTGAGTTAAATATTGCTTCACCAGACGGTGACCTTACCTTGAATACTCCTGTGCCTGGGTGACACACAAATGAAGAGGATCAGTTTTCCCAAAGCAAGGATTTGAATTTTACCTTCCTTGCTGCCTTGTGACTACACCATCCAAAAGTCAGGGATAGATGCACTGCTAAGGGAAATCCAGGCGAGAGCGATGTTTCACCTCCTATTGAATATATAAAGCAAAAATTATTGTGTGCAAAAAAGGCTTAGCAATGCATTTCAAATCGGAAAGATCATTCATTTAATTTCTTGCAGTGAAATATTTTATGAGCTTTCCACTCTCAAATGATTTTGGCCAAAATAGCTTTTTGGGAAAAGCTTTGACTTCACTTGAATGTGATCGAGTGAAGTAATTCATCAAAACGATGCCTCATACACAGTTGATGACATCTGAAAATTCCTACTGGATGAGCGAAAGCTGCCAAGTCCTTTGAAGGAAAAGCGAAATAGTCTGCAGGCAAACAGCTGGCATGTTGCATCTGTGCTTAAAGTCAGGCATCTCTTTGATTCAGCAATTGCCATTTATATAGTGTCTTTAATGGAGAAAATTGCTCCAGAGCATTTTGTGGAGGCATAATTTTTTTAAAAAAGGATGTCGTGCCCTAGAAGGAATCATTGGGAGGAATAACCAAACTCTGTTTAAAGAAGTGCTGAAAGAACAGTCTTTAAAGAAGGAAGAGGTGCCAAGACCATGAGTTTATGGTGAAGATTTCAAAGTATGTGACTGAGGGCATAAACAAAGAGAGGGGGCTCTTTCTGTGAGAATAGTCTGAAATATAACACCAAAACTATCGAAGGTAGAAATCAAAAGG
This sequence comes from Stegostoma tigrinum, assembly GCF_030684315.1. Lineage (NCBI taxonomy): Eukaryota > Metazoa > Chordata > Chondrichthyes > Orectolobiformes > Stegostomatidae > Stegostoma > Stegostoma tigrinum. The sequence continues at coordinate 52,455,255 of NC_081372.1, read as the reverse complement.
CAATTAATATTGAATTGTTCATTAAAGCCACAAGTTAGTCTATCCTCTGGATGTAAGTTTGCTCGCTGAGCTGGAAGATTAGTTTTCAGATGTTTCGTCACCATTCTAGGTAACATCATCAGTGAGTCTCCGACGAAGACTTTGTCGGAGACTCACTGATGATGTAACCTAGAACGGTGACGAAACGTCTGAAAACTAACCTTCCAGCTCAGCGAGCAAACTTACATCCAGAACCTCAACCTGAGCTACAAATCTTCTCAAAACTCGCTAGTCTATCCTCATAGAATAAGTCTTCACCTTGCTGAGGATACTTTCATAAGGCAATGAACATATATATATCTTATAAATATATATATATGTGTTGTATATCTGGAAGGAGCCAGAAGCATTGTGGGGAAAGTTTTACTCAAGATGTGATTAAAATTTTAGATATATTCTCAGAATTGATCATTTGTGCGGTATCAATCATATTAATGAAGGAAATGGATGAATACTTAAAGAAAACTAACTTTAAATGTTACAGAAAGATAACAGGAAAATGAAATAAAGGCTCAGTTACATCATTTTCACAAGGGAATAAAGTGACCTTTTGTAGTAAAATGTCTTTGAATTTAAAAATCACATCAGTTCTGGTCTTTAAGTAAATGCCAGGCCAAAAGGCTTTACAAAGAAGTGTCTTGCACCCTCTGAAGAGTGTTTTATAGTCCAAGGGTTTTTCAATAGCGGTCATTGCCATCTTCAAAGCTGAAACTGCATGCTCTGTAAATTCTCTTTTCCCCATTTCTCACATTAAAATTTTAAGTTCTGTCCTGGAAGGGATGATATTAGATTGCAAGGAAGCTTTTAGAATCATAGAGTTGTATAGCAGGGAAACAGCCTTGTTGGTCCAACTTATCCATGCTAACTGGATATCCCAAATTAGCCTCATCCCATTAGTCAGCATTTGGCCCATATCCCTCTAAACCTTTCCTATTCATATCAATCCAGATGTCTGTTAAATGTTATAATGGTACCAGCCTCCACCACTTCTTCTGGCAGCTCATTCCATACACACACCACCCTCTGCATGAAAAGTTGCTCCTTAGTTCACAAACGACAGGGACATGACGGATGTTGAGGTTAGGGATAGATGTTTGCTTAGTCTAGGTCAAGTTGACATAAGGAAGGAGGAAGTGTTAGGTACCCTAAAAGACATTAAGGTGGACAAGTCCCCAGGTCCGGATGGGATCTATCCCAGGTTACTGAGGGAAGCGAGAGAAGAAATAGCCGGGGCCCTAACAGATATCTTTGCAGTGTCCTTAGCCACGGGTGAGGTCCCAGAGGGCTGGAGACTTGCTAATGTTGTCCCCTTGTTTAAAAACGGCAGCAAGGATAATCCAGGTAATTATCGACCGATGAGCCTGACGTCAGTGGTAGGGAAGCTACTGGAGAAGATACTGAGGGATAGGATCTGTTCCCATTTGGAAGAAAATGGGCTTATCAGTGATAGGCAACATGGTTTTGTACAGGGAAGGTCATGTCTTACCAACTTAATAGAATTCTTTGAGGATGTTACAAAGTTGATTGATGAGGGAAAGGCTGTAGGTGCCATATGCATGGACTTCAGTAAGGCGCTTGATCAGGTTCCCCATGGCAGGCAGATGGAGAAAGTGAAGTCATGTGGTGAGCAGGGTGTGTTAGCTAGATGGATAAAAAAAAACTGGCTGGGCAACAGGGGACAGAGGGTAGTAGTAGAAGGGAGTTTCTCAAATTGGAGACCTGTGACCAGTGGTGTTCCACAGGGATCTGTGCCGGGACCACTGTTGTTTGTGATATATGTAAATGACCTGGAGGAAGGTGTAGGTGGTTTGATCAGCAAATTTGCTGATGACACTAAGATTGGTGGAGTAGCTGATAGTGAAGGGGACTGTCAGAAATTACAGCAGAATATAGAGAGGCTGGAGAGTTGGGCGCATAAATGGCAGATGGAGTTCAATCCGGGCAAATGCGAGGTGATGCATTTTGGAAGATCAAATTCAAGGGCGATCTATACAGTAAATGGAAAAGTCCTAGGGAAAATTGATGAACAGAGAGATCTGGGTGTTCAGGTCCATTTTTCCCTGAAGGTGACAATGCAGGTCAACAGGGTAGTCAAGAAGGCATATGACATGCTTTCCTTCATTGGGCAGGGTATTGAGTACAAGAGTTGGCAGGTCATGTTGCAGTTGTATAGGACTTTGGTTCGGCCACATTTGGAGTACTGTGTACAGTTCTGGTCGCCACATTACCAAAAGGATGTGGATGCTTTGGAAAGGGTGCAGAGGAGGTTCACCAGAATGTTGCCTGGTATGGAGGGTGCTAGCTATGAAGAGAGGTTGAATAGATTAGGATTATTTTCATTAGAAAGACGGAGATTGATGGGAGACCTGATTGAGGTCTACAAAATCATGAGGTGTATAGACAGGGTGGATAGCAAGAAGCTTTTCCCCAGAGTGGAGGACTCAATTACCAGGGGTTATGAGTTCAAAGTGAGAGGAGGAAAGTTTAAGGGAGATGTGCGTGGAAAGTTCTTTACACAGAGGGTGGTGGGCGCCTGGAACGCGTTGCCAGCGGAGGTGGTAGACGCAGACACGTTAGCGTCTTTTATGATATATTTGTACAGGTACATGGATGGGCAGGGAGCAAATAGACACAGACCTTTAGAAAATAGATGACAGGTTAGACAGAGGATCTTGATCGGCGCAGGCTTGGAGGGCCGAAGGGCCTGTTCCTGTGCTGTAGGTTTCTTTGTTTCTTTGTTTCTTTGTTTTAAATCTTTATCCACTTACCTTCAACCTATGTCCTCCATGTCTCTCATGATTGTATAAACCTCTAAAAGGTCCACCCTCAGTCTACTATACTCCGAACCCACACTATCGAACCTTATAATTCAGACTGTCCAGGCTCGCGACATCCCTGTAGATATTTCCTGCACCCTCTCCACTTTAACAACATCCTTCCTGTAGTAGGGCAGCCAGAATTGACTCAGGACTCCAATTGTGGCCATGACTCCTATATTCAATGCTCTAACCGATGAAGGCAAATGCCGTCTTCACCACCCTATCTACCTGTGACACCTCTTTCAAGGAACTAAGCACCTGCACCCCTCGTTCTCTCTGTTCAACAACACTCCCCAGGGCCCTACCATTAACTGCGTAAGCCCTGCTCTGGTTTGCCTTACCAAAGCACAACACTACACATTTATCTAAATTAAACTGCACCTACCACTCCTTGGCCAGTTGGCCCACCTGACCAAGATCTCATTGTACTTTTTAGATAACCTACTTCACTATCCATTATACAACTAATTTTGATGACATCCACAAACTTACCAACCATGTCCCCTATATTCAAATTGTTTATATAAATGACAAACAACAGTGGACCCAGTGCTGATCATTGCAGCACACTGATGGTCACAGGCCTCCAGTTGAAACAACAACCCTCCACCATCCTCTGTCTTCTATTATCAAGCCAGTATTTTTATACTGACGTTTTCCCAGCCACTATCAATTCTGAAGAAGGGTCACCAGACCCGAAACGTTAACTCTGTTTTCTCCTTCACAGATGCTGCCAGACCTGCTTAACTTTTCCAGTAACTTTGTTTGTTCAGTATTTTTATGCAATTGGTTAGCTCCAGTTGGATCCTATGTGATCTAACCTTATCAACCAGTCTTCATATTGAGAATGGCATGTGGTCTGCACAGGAGTCTGAATATGGATGTTCCCAATTCTTTCTAGATGGTAGAGGCTGCGATTTAGAAAGGAACTGTTTGAGGAGCCTTTCTTAAAAAAAATTGCTGCTGTGCACTCTGTAGTTGATACACATTGCTGCTATAATACATTGAAGATAAAGGGCCTTAATATTGACAGTGGTGGATAGGGTGCCAATTGAGCAGGCTGTTTTGCCCTGGATGGTGTCGAATTGCTGGAGTGTTATTGGAGCTGCACTCATCCATCACATTCCTGACTTCTACCTTGTCATTTGTGGACAGTCACTGGAGAGTCAGGAGTCAAATTACTTCCCTCTGAATTCCCAGCTTCTAGCCAGCTCTTACACACATTGGTTTTAAATTGCTGGTCCAGTTCAGTTTGTAAATTGTAAACCCTGGATGGGGGATTTCAGCAAAGGTAATGCAATTGAAAATCAAGAAGAAGTGCTTAGATGCTCTTCTGTTGTAGATGGTCAATGTCTAGGACTTATGCATCATTTATATTACTTGCCACCAATCTGCCCAAGCCTAGATAAGGACTTTTTTTTCTGCCAATGAATCTGGATTCATTCAGTGTCTGAGCAGTTGTGAATGGCGCTGAACCAATGCAGTCCTCAGTGAGCAAACAAGTGGATCTTACAAGGTAGAGAAGGTCTTTGATGAAGCAGCTGATGATGATTATGCCTAGGACATTACCCTGAGGAACTCCTGAAGAGATGTCCTGGTACTGATATGATTGGCCAATACCAAACTACAACTATTTTCCTTTCTGTTAGATATAATTCAAACCAATGGAGAGTTTACTGCCCAATTCCCATTGACTTCAGTTTTGCCAGTGTTCTTTAGTGCTACTGAGATGTTCAAATACTAACTTGTTGTTAAAATCAGCCACTTTCATCTCCTGTCTCATGTTTAGTTCTTTTGTCCATTGTTTGACCAGATTATAATGAGGCCAGCAGCTAAGTAGTCCCTATAGAACCAAATTGAGATTCAGTGGGCAGGTTATTGCTATATAAATAGTGTTGCTGATTACCTCATCTATCCCTGTGCTGGTGGTCAAGTGTAAGTTGATCCCGCAAATAACAGGTTGCATTTGACATACCTGGGCAATTTGCCACAAAGCGGGGCAAGTGCCAATGTTGTTACTCTACTGAAATATCTTGGTTAGAGCAAGACAACTTCTGAAAGTGCTAACAAGTTTTCAGTGATATAGCTATAATGTTGCTGTATCTAATGCCTTCAACCATCATGGCAACTGAACTGAATTACCTGAAGGTAATTCTGTTGAGACCTCAGGAAGAAGTCAAGAATAACCACCCTCTCAGTACTTTTGTCCGAAGGAAGTTGCAGAAGTGTTTTGCACTGAAGTGCTTGCCTCCAAATCAATGAGGATGGGGAAAGTTGTGGAAAGTCCTGCTCCTATTGTTTAATTGTCCACCATGATTGACTGGTTATGAATGGTCTGTGGAGCTGAGATCAAATCTTTTGGTTCCTTTTATTGCATGGTGACATGTGCATATGCACCTTCTTCTATTTTAAAACTTAAGGGAGCTGTAGCTGCTTTGCGATGGTTTCCCATACTTATCAATGACTGTTGACTGTCTCTTGTAGGTTCTGCAAATGCCTTTGTCTATGCAGTTGTATATAACAGTGTTGTCTTCAAGGATACTTCTTACTAGTAAAGACTATTCCACCCTTTCATCACATGGGACATCACGGTTAATGTCATTTATTTCACAGCAGACATCACCATCTTATTCTTCTTATCCTTATTAAAAATATTTAGGCCCATGCTCTACAGACATGGGTTTGAATTCCATAGGTGCAGATGGTGAAATCTGGAATTAAAAAAAACTAACCTGAAGGTGATTATGTAATTATTGTCAATTGTCATGGTTTATTCATGCATTTGAGAGAAGGGTATATGCTGTTCTTACTTCATCTGGCCTGGATGTGACACCAGACGAAGAGCAATAGTCTCTTAACTGTCCTGTGTTTAATATACGTGGACAAAGACCCCATGAATGAATAATGTGAAAAATTATGTCCTTTCCTCCAAATTTATATGGTATTCCACAAGCTAATGGATTGTCAGACTTTTCTCCGTGCAAACTAATTTTCAAGGTTTAAGAACTGCAGAAATAATAATGTCCCACTTAAAATGTTCAATTAGCGATGACATATTGTTGATATCTTGCTTCAGTACACTTCCTTTCAGGTGATAGTATATTCAAAAATATGGAGGCGCACCAAACTAATGAACCAAACAGCTTAAACACTCCAAGGTAACAAGCGACACTGCGTCCACATTTCCGTTCATTACAACAGGTTTATCACTATTGATTAAATGTGCACACATTTGTCCCCAAGAGAAGGCTTTCCCTGTAACACACTCCAGGACTATTTCATCCATAGATTTCATTACAAGTTTGACACGTGCCACAATTTTCATCCAGGTTCCTTTTATGCGATCATCACGAGATCTCTAAGACGTTAGACATTGCTCCCAAGCATAGGGCTTCTGAGCTAATGATTACAGAAGAAATGAAAACATGCTTAAAAATGTCAACTCAGTGAAAAAAATGACATTTCTTTCTTTCAGAGCAATACGTACAATGTACTGTTTGTTCAGAGATGGATTCCACAGAAACGAGGGGCTGGATTTTTTAGTCCCATTTCTCTCTCCCCGATAAGGAGTGTTTGTCCCAGGGAGGAAGTAGCATGTAGTGGCATGTGGAGTAAGAAGCTGCCACCCACCACTGAGCTGTGATCCATAAAACTATAGGTTGGCAGGTGCTAAAGTTGACAGTTCATCTGCCATTTTTAGCAAAAGTATTAAAAGTGAACTAGGTTTATGACCATTTCAATCAACCCTATAATACACAGCTCTGCTCTCATATTATTGATATAAACAAGCAAGCAGAAGGTAATCAGACTGCTTAAAGGGAAGGATGTGAGGTTTTGGGTGTGGTGTCTGTGTCAGAAGCCTCCCCTTCCAAGATTTCACCTTTACCTCCTCACAACCCGCTGTCCAAAGCCCAGCACCTATCCTCCTCTCTCACGTCTTGGGCTCTCAGATTCCTCCCAACCCTCAAAGCCTTGGCCTTGCGGGTGGTGGCAGCTATCTTCCTTCTTTGCACCTACTCATTGTGAATGGATGCTATCAGAATGACAGAGCTGTAGCACTAATGGAATGGCTAGACTTGATTAATCAGCCATTTGAGACAGTAGGAACACCTCTCTCTGAGGGAGCATGAGGTCCTTCATAAACTAGTTTAATTAGGCCCACCCCCAGCATGTCATCACTGTGGCGTGGGCTTCTTCCAAGTGAAGGCTCTTTTGGCCAACTATCCTCTCAGTCAAGGGGTTAAAACAGGCCGGGCACTTACAAGGAGGTAATACCTATATGTGATCTGCGCATTGCCCACTGTTCTCAGTGATTGGCCAGATCAGCCCCTTCTCTGCTTTGAGGAAAAGTCACTTAACCCAGAACATTAATTTTGATTTCTCTCCACAGATCTGCCCAAACTGTTGGGCTTTTCCAACAATTTAGGCTTTTGTTTCACCTCTCTCTGATTGCTTATACCGAAATTCAAATATTTGCCTTTTTTGATAGTGTCATCATCATCTGCTACATTAAACCATAAGATATGGGAGAAGTAATAGGGTATTCAGCCCACTGAGCCTTCTCTACCATAGGATCATGGCTGATATGTTTCTGAACTCCATGCTCCTGCCTTTTCATCATAATCCTTGATCCCCTTCCTAATCAAGAACCTATCTATCTCTGCATTAAATACAGTCAACGCCTCTGCAGCCCTCTGCAGCAATGAGTTCCACAGATCAACCAGCTTCTCGCTAAAGAAATTCCTCCTCATCTCAGTTCTAACTTTTTCATTCCTTCATTCTGTGGTTGTGCTGTCAGGTCCCTGTCTCTCCTACTAATGGAAACATCTTCTCCATGTCTATTCTATCCGGTCCTCTCAGTAATCTATAGGTTTTAATCAGATTTCTCCCTCATCCTTCAAACTCCATTGAGTGATGCAGTGCCCTCAACTGTTCCTCATGATAAGACTGTCATCCCCAGAATTATTTTTGTAAACTTCCTCTGGACCTGGTACAAGACCAGGAATGGATTCTCACCTTTCAGTGCTCTTCAATTGGGTGGCTATAAAATGTTCATGTTCCAATAAATGGATTTGTCTCTTGTCTGTATATTTTTGAAAGAGTTCAAAGCTCATTAATTCTTGAAGTCTGAGTACACATTTCATTTCTGAACACAATATGGCTTTTATTAAATTTGATAGTGCTATCTGAGAAAACAAGATTACTGTGCTTCAGCATGTTTTTGACGAAAACTGAGCTGTCCTCAGCTCTCAAAGCACAATGGATGTTTTTAGTCAAGATTAACCATGAAGTTATTATTTTTGAAAGCCATTACTGTCTTAGAAGGGAGATGGATTTATTGGCTTTTATAAGAATTGAGCAGGCTATCTCATATGTACAACACTTGTGTACATAATGATTATATATACATTTGAGACACTTGCAATACACATGAGAGAATTCACCGTTATAACTATCACGTTTGAACAAGTAACAGGTTAAACCTTGCCAAATTCAGAAGTTTTTATTTTAACAATTCTCATTGTATGGCATGCATTTTTATCCAGTGCAGACTATCAAAAGATTACCTCATCCCATTATTCATGGGATGAATTAAGCACGTGTTTGACAAGATGATCTATAACTGTTAACTTGGCTAAATTCTTCAATCATGCTCTTGGATAATTTGGCAGCCCTAACTGCATGATGGAGGTCACAATCTGTTCGTGCCAATGTTGATGTTCTTGGGAACTTGCTGTGTAAAAATTGACTGTCACATTTCCTTCGGGCTACTTTAACTACAGTCCTGAAGTATTTGTCTGGCTGAAAAACATTTGGTGCAGTGTAGCATCTTGAAAGATGTCATACAAAAGCAATTTGTTTTTTGTTTGTAACCTATTTTATAGCCACCCAATTTCTTACTCAAAATAGTATCAAAATAAAAACCAATCATATATGAAAATCCAAACTGGAATTGGAATTAATGGATATATACTATTGGCCAGACTGCAGTGTCAAGTTGGCTAGACTGAAGTAGAGTGATTCCAACCGTGTGTGTTTAGCTCCCACATCCGCTAAGGTTGACATGAAGGATTTTCCTTCTTAACCTGTCCGGAGGTGTGGTGACCCATAGGTTTAAATCCCCATCAGTCATCTCTCTCTTTAATTACAGAGGAGCCCCTGTGGTCTGGAAGGATAATGGAAACTTTACCTTTACTTTTGATTGTCAGTGATGTCAGATGATGTTAGCACGCATGAAAATGGGATAATGATGAAAAGTTTCTAGAGACATCCTGTTGTACCATGTCACTGCACTTTATGCAAATAATAAATAAATGATCAGTTTGCACCAATATGAAATCTGGTCCTCATTTGTCTAAACCATCTAGAATCTCATGATGATATTAATGCATGCCAGTTATTCAGGCTAAAGCTTCCAATATAAGCACATAGATGTCGTGTAGTCTGCTTGTGTATTTTCTTTAAAAACAGTTCTTATAGATGATCCAGGTTCTCTTTAGGAACTCCAAATTCACATGATGAAGATGCTTTAAAGCTCCATCTTATGGAGAAGGTGCCAGCATCCACCATGGTTGGTTCTCAGGAAGTTCCTGGGATGCAGCCTCATGTTAGTATAATTGGTTCATTTAAGCTGTGCTCAGGAAACTCTACAATGAACCCGTTTTCTGCATTGCAGCTGTTTACACCACTGATTATTTGGTTGGGAAGAGACCACTGAAGGGACTTGGTAGCCAAGGTCTTTTCCTCAGGGTAGAGGAGTCCAAAATGAGAGGGCATAGATTTAAATGAGAAGGGAAAGCTTTAAATGGACCTAAGGGGTAATATTTTCACGCAGAAGCGTGGTGCGTGTATGGAATGAACTGCCAGAGGAAGTGGTGGAGTCTGGTACAATTACAACATTTAAAAGGCATCTGGATAGGTAAATGAACAGGAAGGATTTGGAGAGATGTGGGTCAAATCCTGGCAAATGGGATGAGATTAATTCAGGTTACCCGGTCAGCATGGACATGTTGAGCTAAAGGATATTTTTCCATGCTGTGCAACTCTATGTCTAAGTTGGTAGCAGCTTGGTCAAGTCAATCTAGTTTGGTGTAGCTTTCTTACTTAGGTGTTTATATTTTCTGGTGTCTGCAATTTCACATTTTGACTTTGATGACTTGTGATGTTAACAGTGATAGGCAGTCAAGTAGTGGCATGTCCGTAAAACTCTCCCAGTGACAACTTTCCTAGTAAAGGTCAGCGAGACCTCAGTAGATTTGAAATGCAGACATTGTGGCCAAGCCAGAAAGTTTGCATCTCACTCTACAATGACAACTGAATGAGTGAAGCTGCATCGAAGATTTACTCCTCCTCCACTGCCTGTGTATTATTCCATTTTAGACCTTGGGTATCTGAAATGAACAACAGACAAGGACGTAGTTGTAATGAGTGGGAAAGGAGAGTGGGAAAGTAAGAGATGCATACTTACATTTTCTGCAGCCTGCCAGTCAGACACAGGGGGATTAAGGAGAAGTGAGCTGTGAGAGGGAACTTCATTAGTACGGCCCCACACTAGTTGCTTCAGACATTCACAGTCTCACCAATGTTCTTGCTGATGATGCACAACGTTTCCTCTTGTAAGGGAGAGTAGTTCCCTTGTACAATACCTTGTCTTGAAGAGTGTGTCAGTGAATATCTGCGACATTATATGGCTGTCATGGTCAATTTGCTACTTAGTGTGTGCAAGCTATGAGATGTCAGTGCAAGATTTGTGACATTGCTAAGTGTACAATGGTGCAACAGTTCCAGGAATGATGGGGTTGTGTCTTGATTAGTAGACAGTTTTGGGTGAAGGGCAATGGAGTGCCGTGAATGAAACTAGTGGTACTGTTGATCATAGACTCTGACCTTTGCGACTCATGTGAGATAATTATACTTCTTCGAGCATTGCATTTGGGTCTTTGTAACTTTCCTCCTGGCACTGACTCCTGCCATTTACCTCTTTCCATTTTAATTGGAGCAGGGACTGAACATTCTGTAAGTGGCAGGGGTCCCGTCTCCAGGTTGAAAGAAGAAGATTGATCTCCAGGATTGTGTTTCTTTGGTGGCAGACAATTCAGGGGCCATTTCTAGGACAACTATCCCTCATAAGGACAGCCATCCAACCCCAGGAACTACTGGCTCAGTTAAAGGAATGGAAGCTCAGCAAGTGCCACTACTAATGGCAGCCGTTGCTGGGACTGCATCTTCAACCAATCTGTTGAAGACCTCTAGAAGTTTATTCTTCACAAAAAAGAGAGTTCAGTTACACTGTGCACAGATACAACTGGCTAGTAAGCTGTACGTTGCAGATTCCTTTTGGCTCTGGACAATTAAATAATAGTGCAGTTTTGATGTTCTTGCTTAAGGAAGGATGCAAAAAAAAATGAAGGCAGTTCAGAGGAAGTTTACAAGATTGAAACCTAGAATGTGAGAGATGTCTTATGAAGCAAAAAATGGACAGATTTGGCTTACTTTGACTGAAGTTTAGAAGAGTGAGGACAAATTAGATTGAAGATTATAAGATCTTCTATTGTTTAGCCAAGGTGACTGTGGAAAGGATGTTTTCTCTTGTGTGTGCGTCCAGAAAAAAGGGTGAATGTTTTAAAATTAGGGATCACCCTTATAAGACAGAGATTGGAAGAGCATTTTTTCTATCAGAGGGTTGGGACTTTGGTAACCTCTGCCTAAGTCGGCAGTGGAGGTAGGGTTACTGAATATTTTTAAGGTAGAAGTGATTGATTTAAACCAAGGGAATGAGGTTATAAAGGGTAGAAAAGAATGTGAAATTCAGAACACCAATCAGCCATGATTATGGCAGAGAAGGTGCACAGGATCCACTTTTGGTATTTAATTCATCAGTTCATGTGCTCATAATCTAATACACATCGAACACAGCTGTCCACACTAACATAATGACTGTGCATGAAAGAAAAGATCAGTATTTGAAGGGAATGCGCCAAACAAATGGAATTAGAATAGAAAATTCCAGAAAAACTACAATGAATCTCAGGCCTCCTTCAGTGCCTTAACCTTACGATTCTAGCAGTATGACACTGGGTGCTTACACTGAAGATTGGCAATTTTAGATTTTATTGCTACAAGTTTATTGAGGGACTATTTGCAGTTAATTATTGCTTAATTTGCTGCTATGTATGTGATTTATTCTCCTCTCCTGCTGATGAATTTAAATCAGTGGCTCAGCAGGTGCAGTTGCCATGATCCATTTGAAATTTTAGCCCAATCTACTCTATAAATATGAACATAATGAAAATGGGGCACTTTACCTGAGGGGCAGACATCATTCTCGTGTCTTTATGCTTATGTCTTTTCCTGCATTTTGCGACTGTCAAGCTCTTCAGCCTCTCTGTCTCCTTTCATTTCCACTTCAAACCTGCCTGGGGCACTGACATTAAGAGAATACGGTTTGTTCAGTGTGTGAGAGAGGGCATGTGTGTATTTATCATTGGCCTTAGCATCTCATTGTTTCATGAGGCAAGGTCACTGAAAGCCTGCATTACACTTACACATTGGAGTTTGAGGAGTGATCTTATAGAGGCTTATAAAATCATGAGCAGTATTGATAAGGTGAATGGCAGGTGCCTTTTCCCTAGGGTGGGGGATTTCAAGACCAGGGGCATATTTTTAATGTGAGACAAGAAATATTTTTTAAAAAGGCATGAGGGGCTTTGTTTCAAATACAGAGTGTGGTTCATGTGCATGGAATGAACTTGCTGAGGATGTGGTGGGTGCAGGGTCAGTTGAAAGATTTAAAAGCCATGGAGATAAATACGAGAATAAGAAATGTTTGGAGGTATATGGCAGGTGGGGCTAGTTTAGTTTGGGATTATGGTCAGCATGGACTGGTTAGACCAAAGGGTTTCTTTCTGTGCTGTAGGGCTTTATGGCTCCTAATTCTCAAAAAGCTGTTCATCCTGAGCGATTAATTGTCTCTGATGAAGACCTTATTTGAAATAAGTCCATATAGGTCAGCATCCCATCACCAGGTCGCTCTTTATTTATTCATAGAAAATCCTTGACAGTTGTCCACTTCTTCAGATCCAGCTTTCAGAGTGAACAGAACCTCTGACACTCCTATTTATATCTGTCAGCCAGGGATCCCTGATTGGACCAGATTAACAGCCGCAATCAGCAAATTTATATTCCGTGAGGTCCACTTGGTTGACCTCATTACAATCATTACATTATTTATCCTCAGTTTCCAATCAACACAATCCAGCAGCTGACACAACCTCACTCAAATGGCCATTTCTGAAGAAGCGCCGAGACCCAAAACATCAGCCTTCCTCCTCCCCTGATGCTGCGTGGCCTGCTGAGTTCATCCAGCTCCACAACTTGTTATTTCAGATTCTCCTGCATCAGCAGTTCCCACTATCTCTCTCACTCAAATGGCCATTCTTTTTGTGTGGATCGTAAAATAAACAACAGACCATTCATCCATTGGTTCTTCGAGCAGGGATTAAGTTGATAACAACCTAGAAACAGGAACCGATGGAAATTTTCTCTCCTTGCCTCCACACCTCTGTCTCTGTAATTCAATTACTGATATCTAAGATTGGCTAACACCAACTCAAGGAGATAGCAAGAATTACAGATGCTGGAATCAGAGTCAATACATAGTGTAGATGGAGGAATACAGCAGGTCAGGTTGCATCAGAGGGGCAAGAAAGTCAACATTACGGATCAGGACCCTTCTTCATAATTTTAGTTCTGAACAAGGGTCCCGACACAAAATATCGACCTTCCGACTGCTTTAATGTTGCCTGACCTGCTGTGTTCCTCCAGTTACATACTGTATCGGCTCTAACAGCAACTCAACCCTCCCTGGTTTGATTTATTTATTGTGCCGTGAACATTACCAAGCCTGGTGAGCTATTAGACCTTTGAGTTGCTGTAGAATACATCGGTCTGCCGGAGGTCTACAGTAGACTTGTCCAACAGTGTAACCTATCATTTATTGATTTAGCCACCAATGTTTTGTTCAAAATAACTGGAACATCATAACTGGAACAATTTGAATGGGGCTGCTATTCCAATTACAGTCCAGTTTTCTCAAGTATTTGCTTCTAATTGGCTCACCGGTCAGCCTATCAGTTACATACATGGAAAGGGAAGAGTTTGTGATTGGAGAGTCAGCATTCAGCACAAGGTGAGCTATTGAACTCAGCCTGAGGCTTGGTGGTGGCCCTGTAGAACAGGAATTGGGTGAGTTTCCAGGAGATACCCTGAAAGATGGTCTAGAGCAGTCCTTTTCCTAAAAGAATATTTGACATGAATTCCGTTTTTTCCTTCTGCGTGCATCTGGTGGTATTGGAGTCAATACTAAGTGAAATTGTCAGACTTGGCTGCACTTGACTGTGCATGAAACACATTCAATGCTGTCTGGAAACATTGGAAGGGCTTGATGGAACATTTTCAATAAATCAGTTAAAACAGATCTGGGAACACTAAAAAGTCATGGGTTACTGCTCTTTGAAAATGAAATGAGATAGAGAAAGAGAGAGGAAGATTTCATTCAGAAATTAATAGTTAAGAGTGGGTAGCATGGTGGCACAATAGTTAGCATTGCTGCTGCACAGCACCAGGGATCCAGGCTTTATTCTAGCTTTGGGTGACTGTCTGTAAGGAGTTTGCACACTTTCCCTCTGACTGCATGGGTTCCCTTTAGGTGCTCTGGTTTCTTCCAACAGACCAAAGAAATGCAGGTTGTGTGGATTGCTTAAGCTAAATTGCCCAGAGTTTGCAGAGATATGCAGGTTAGTTTGGATAGCCATGGGAAAGACTGAATTATAGGAAAAGTGTAGAAAGATAAACATTGGGGGGATGCTCTTCAGAGGGTTGGTGGGGACTTAAAGGGGTGAATGGCCTGCTTCCACATTATGGAGATTCAATGATTCAGTGCTGCTGAGGAGGTAACTGATTCTGTGCAGCCAGAACTCAAGAGGTAGATCTAGAAGTCTGTAGGTGCATAATCAATTGAATAGTTGGGGACTCAGTAAAATTCAATAGCTCTGTGCAGTCAGAACTTGGGAAGAAGTTTTAGGATTAGGTATAGTTAATGAGAAGTCTTGGCAGCTGAGGGAAGTGGCTGGTCTCAGAAGGAGCCTGAGCATAATTAACAGCTCAGCACAGCAAGCAGTAGACATTGAAACATCCATAAGCAATAATTGTTTGGTGCAGCTGACAAGACCGGAGCTTAGAAAAATACACCAGGGGTAATTCTCAGCTCACAAACTAGCTCTTTGTGGAGAAAGGTAGAGGTGTGCCCGAGGGTAAGTGCTGGAGTTCAGTTTTCTGAATTGACAGGCACATAGTCTGCGGAAAGGAAGGTAAACTAGCAGAATGTGAGCAGCTTGTTAAATCATGATGCAACAGCTTTTGAGGGTGTCTCAAAACCACCAGAAATCTCATGTAATGTTTCAATAATATTTAGTGATTCAATTTGTCCCGAAGTCCTGGCGGTGGGGTGGGTGAGAGGGGATTCCTGAAAAATTCATAAGCTCCATGTCTGTTGCATTTGCTCATAGAATCCCTACAGTGTGGAAACAGGCCCAACAATCCACACTGAACCTTGGAGCATCCCACCCAGACCCATCCCCCTAAACCTACTTAATCTACACCTCCCTGAACACTACGGGCAATTTTCCATGGCCAATCCATCTAACCTGCACATCTTTGCACTGTGGAAGGAAACTGGAACACCCGGAGGAAACGCATGCAGACATGAGGAGAATGTGCAAGCTCCACACAGACAGTTGCCTGAGGCAGGAATCGAACCCAAGTCCCTGGCGCTGTGAGGCAGCAGCCCTGGAAGATTATTTATTTCTTTCTCTATATTTGCCTCATGTTAAGTTTGTGATGTCAGAATACAAATTGCATTTAACTTTGCAAGGCCTATGCCTTTTTTTGTCCATAATCTTTGTATTTTTTAAAGTTTTATCTGAAATTAATTAGTTATTCATTGTTGACTAAAAAAAACTAGCTCAATTGTTTCTAATTCTAAACCAGATACAGTCTGAAATGCAAATCCGGAAGTTATGGTATGTTGGCTGAAGTTAAAATTTGTTATCATTGTAGAATCTCTACAGAGTGGAGACAGGCCATTCAGCCCAACAAGTCCACATTGACTCTCTGAAGACCATTCCATGCAGACTCACCCTCCTACCCTATAACCTACATTCCCCATGAGCGACCAACCTAGCCTGCAGATCCATTTACACTATGGGCAATTTAGCACAGCAAATCGACATAACTGACATATCTTCGAATTGTTAGTGGAAACCCATGCAGACAGGAGAGAACATGCAAACCCCACACAGACAGTGACCTGAGGCTAGGATTGAACCCAGATCCCTGGTGCTGGGAGGCAGGAGTGCCAACCATGGAGCCACCCCAGTGGAGGAGTAGGTCAAGAAGGAACTGATGATGGCCTCCACCCTCAGTCTTAGCAATATTCACTTATAAGCTTTAAATCTCATTTTTCCCTCTCATACTGTGTGCAGTCATAGTTTCATGGGAGAACATATGCTTTTTAGGAATTAGGTGAAGGACAAAAGCAATTATTCCTTTTGTGTTCTGAATTCCATATAATACATAAATGCTTCACTTTTTAATGACTTACAGTGCAATATAACGAACATTTTAAGACAGCATGATTATTCATTTAAGTGATTAAGAACTCATTGTGTGAAAGGGACTATATATTTTTCTCAACGTATAAGACTTTCAGCACTAAACTCACAACGGCCCTTGAGAGAAGTGATACTCACCACCATGTCTTTAAAAATAATTAAGCTGTTCAAGTCACTGAAGTATATACTAATGAGATGCTTAAAATGGGGACCGTAAAAAATTCCCCAAAACAACTTTTATTGAGAAATTAAGCATATGGACAGGAGCCAAATGAATGCAGGGACCTGTGCTTGTGCTACTTTCAACTGAGTCAATCGAACCAAAAACAAATAGAGGAATGTATGTTGGCAAAGGTTTCCATACAAGGATATAAGAAATCAGAGCAGCAATAGGCCATTCTATCCCACATGTCTGCTCCACTGTTCAATCAACTCATGGCTGATCTGATTGTGCCCTCAGCACCACTTTTCTGACTGCTCCACATGATCCTTGACTCTGCCAATCAAAAATCTGCCCTTACTCACCATATTTTATGACCTTGGTTTCACTGCTCACTGTACATGAGTATTATAAAGACCAACAATGCTCTTAAAAAAAACAAATTTCCACTCATCACCAATTATTTTAACCATATAATCTAGTTCTAGTTTCTCTCACAAGAAGAATTGCCCTTTCAGTATCTGTCCTGTGAAGCTCTCTCAAATTCTTTTGTGTTTCGATCAGCTCATTTCTCATTGTTCTAAATTCCACAGGGTATAGACTCAACCTGCTCAATCTTTCCTCATATAAAAAAAATCCTTCATCGCAGGAATGACCCAAGTTAAACTTCTCTGAATAGCTTTCAATGTAAATATGAACCTCTTTAAATAAGGTTACAAACTGTACACCATCCTTATGAGGTGTCAACTGTGCTCTGCATAGTTATAGCAAGAGAATCCTACATTCAAACTCCATTCTCTGAAAAGAGAGGCCAATATTGTGTTTGCTTCCTTAGTTATGGGCTATACTTGCATGCTGACTTTGTGTGATTCAAGGACAAGAACACCTAGATCCCTTTGCACTGTAGCATTTTACAGTCTTTCCTGTTTTAAATAAATTCTTCTTGTATATTCTTCCTATCAAAGTGGACAACGTCACATTTTACCACACTATATTCCAACATTAATATTTTAGTATGCATAGTTAACTTATCTGTGCTCTCCCACCTATTCTTCTATCATCAACAAGTTTGTCACCAATGCAATTAATCCCTTCATCCACATAATTAATATAAACAGTAAATTGTTGAAGGTCAAGACCTGTAGAAATCCACTCACTAGTTTTTCATCCTGAACATGATCCATTTATCCTGAGTCTCTGTTTCCTGTTATTTAGCCAATCCTCTGTCTATGTGAATATATTACAGCTGGTACCATAAGCCCTTATCTTGCACAATAAACTTTTATGTGGTACATTATCAAAAGCCTGTTTGAAAACCAAAGGCACTGCATCTGCTTGTTCTTCTTTATCTCTGCTGCGTGTTGTAACTTCAAAGCACTCTAATAAATTTGTCAAGCAGTGGGGACTTCCGTTCTGCACAATCATATTCATTCTCCCTGATAACACTATGACCTTCTAAATGTCACACGACAACGTTTTTAACAATAGATTCTCACATATTCTCAATGACACATGTTAGATGAGCTGTTCTATAGTCTTCTGCTTTCTCTCCCCACCTCCACACCCCACACACCACCACCACCAGCACCCCTCCCCACCTGTCCCCTGGCTTTCTTGAATAGAGGAGTTACTTTTCCAACTTTCTGGGACCTTTTCAGAATCCAGGCAAAGTTGGATATTTTATAGCCATACACATTTGACACATCTGCAGGCACATCTTCCATGACATATTGGCACTAATGATATAGCCAGAAATAGGATTGAGGATATAAAAAGTGATTTCAGGGAGTTAGGATGGAAGCTGCAAAGCAGGACGAACAGAGTAGTGTTCTCTAGTTTACTAACCGTGCCACGAGATAGCGAGGCGAGGAACAGGGAGCGGGCGCAGCTTAACACGTGGCTACGCAGCTGGTGTAGGAGGGAGGGCTTCAGATATGTAGATAATTGGGATGCCCTCTGGGGAAGGTGGGACCTGTACAAGAAGGACGGGTTGCATCTGAACTGGAAGGGGACCAATGTCCTGGGTGGAAGGTTTGCTCGAGTAGTTCGAGAGGGTTTAAACTAGTATGGCAGGGGGGTGGGAACCTGAGCTGTATACCGGAGGTGAGAGTTGATGTAGGTGAGGCAGTAGCAAAAGGTAGACCAGCTAGTGGGAAGGATTTTCCTGGGAAGGAACCAAGGGATCGGTTAAAGTGTTTGCTTTAACGCAAGGAGTATCAGGAATAAAAGTGATGAACTTAGAGCATGGATCAGTACCTGGTGCTATGGTGTTGTGGCCATAACAGAGACATGGGTTTCTCATGGGCAGGAATGGTTGCTGGATGTTCCAGGGTTTAGAACATTTAAAAAGAATAGGGAGGGGGGAAAAGAGGAGGGGGTGTAGCACTACTAATCAGAGAGGGTATCACAGCTACAGAAGCTTCCTTTGTCGAGGAAGATCTGCCTACTGAGTCAGTATGGGTGGAAATTAGGAACAGCAAGGGAGTAGTCACCTCGTTAGGGGTTTACTACAGGCCCCCCAATAGCAGCAGGGAGATTGAAGAAAGCATAGGTCGACAGATTTTGGAAAAGTGTGGACGCAGTAGGGTTGTTGTAATGGGTGACTTTAACTTTCCCAATATTGATTGGAACCTCCTTCGAGCCGAAGATTTGAATGGAGCTGTTTTTGTAAGGTGTGTTCAGGAGGGTTTCCTAACTCAGTATGTTGACACCGACGAGGGGAGAGGCCATTCTAGACTTGGTGCTCGGAAATGAGCCGGAGCAGGTATGAGATCTTAAGGTGGGAGAGCATTTTGGTGATAGTGACCATAACTGCCTCACATTCTACATGGCTATGGAGAAGGAGAGGATTAGGCAAAATGGGAGGATATTTAATTGGGGAAGAGGAAACTATGAGGTGATTAAACATGAGTTAGGAAGCATGGACTGGGAGCAATTGTTCCATGATAAAGGCACGATAGACATATGGAGACTGTTTAAGGAACAGTTGTTGTGAGTGATGAATAAATATGTCCCTCTGAGACAGGCACGAAGGGGTAAGATAAAGGAACCTTGGATGACGAGAGCGGTGGAGCTTCTTGTGAAAAGGAAGAAGGCAGCTTACATAAGGTGGAAGAAGCTAGGGTCAAGCTCAGCTCTAGAGGATTACAGGCAGGTGAGGAAGGAGCTCAAAAATGGTCTGAGGAGAGCCAGGAGGGGGCACGAGAAAGGCTTGGCAGAAGGAATCCGGGAAAACACAAAGGCATTTTACACTTATGTGAAGAATAAGAGAATGGTCAAAGAAAGAGTAGGGCCGATCAGGGGTAGCATAGGGAACTTGTGTGTGGAGTCTGAGGAGGTAGGGGAAGCCCTAAATGAGTTTTTTGCTTCTGTCTTTACAAAAGAAACGAACTTTGAAGTGAATGAAACCTTTGAAGAGCAGGTGTGCATGCTGGAATGGATAGAGATAGAGGAAGCTGATGTGCTGAAAATTTTGTCAAACATTAAGATTGACAAGTCGCCAGGCCCGGACCAGATTTGTCCTCGGCTCCTTTGGGAAACGAGAAATGTAATTGCTTTGCCACTTGCGAAGATCTTTGCATCCTTGCTCTCCACTGGAGTCGTACCTGAGGACTGGAGAGAGGCAAATGTAATTCCTCTCTTCAAGAAAGGAAATAGGGAAATCCCCGGCAATTACAGTCCAGTAAGTCTCACATCTGACGTCTGCAAGGTGTTAGAAAGGATTCTGAGGGATAGGATTTATGACCATCTGGAAGAGCATGGCCTGATTAAATGCAGTCAACACAGCTTTGTGAGGGGCAGGTCATGCCTCACAAGCCTTATCGAGTTCTTTGAGGATGTGACTAGAAAAGTTGATGAGGGTCGAGCTGTGGATGTGGTGTATATGGACTTCAGCAAGGCATTTGATAAGGTTCCCCATGGTAGGCTCATTTAGAAGGTCAGGAGGAATGGGATACAGGGGAACTTAGCTGTCTGGATATAGAATTGGCTGGCCAACAGAAGACAGCGAGTGGTAGTAGAAGGAAAATATTCTGCCTGGAAGTCAGTGGTGAGTGGTGTTCCACAGGGCTCTGTCCTTGGGCCTCTACTGTTTGTAATTTTTATTAATGACTTGGATGAGGGGATTGAAGGATGGGTCAGCAAGTTTGCAGACGATACGAAGGTTGGAGGTGCTGTTGACAGTATAGAGGGCTGTTGTAGGCTGCAGCAGGACATTGACAGGATGCAAAGATGGGCTGAGAGGTGGCAGATGGAGTTCAACCTGGATAAATGTGAGGTGATGCATTTTGGAAGGTCGAATTTGAAAGCTGAGTACAGGATTAAGGATAGGATTCTTGGCAGAGTGGAGGAACAGAGGGATCTTGGTGTGCAGATACATAGATCCCTTAAAATGGACAATGGACAGGGTTGTTAAGAAAGCATATGTTGTTTTGGCTTTCATTAGCAGGGGGATTGAGTTTAAGAGTCATGAGATCTTGTTGCAGCTCTATAAAACTTTGGTTAGACCGCACTTGGAGTACTGCGTCCAGTTCTGGTCGCCCTATTATAGGAAAGATGTGGATGCTTTGAAAAGGGTTCAGAGGAGGTTTACCAGGATGCTGCCTGGACTGGAGGGCTTATCTTACGAAGAGAGGTTGACTGAGCTTGGACTTTTTTCATTGGAGAAAAGGAGGAGGAGAGGGGACCTAATTGAGGTATACAGGATAATGAGAGGCATAGATAGAGTTGATAGCCAGAGACTATTTCCCAGGGCAGAAATGGCTAACACGAGGGGTCATAGTTTTAGGCTGGTTGGAGGAAAGTATAGAGGGGATGTCAGAGGCGGGTTCTTTACACAGAGAGTTGTGAGAGCATGGAATGCGTTGCCAGCAGCAGTTGTGGAAGCAAGGTCATTGGGGTCATTTAAGAGACTGCTGGACATGCATATGGTCACAGAAATTTGAGGGTGCATACATGAGGATCAATGGTCGACACAACATCGTGGGCTGAAGGGCCTGTTCTGTGCTGTACTGTTCTCTGTTCTGTGTTATGTTCTATGACCCTAAGATGCAGGCCAACTGGTCCAAAGGATACTCACTTTTACATTTTGTTTACTCCAATGTTCTTGATTATTTAAATTATTCCCTCCATTTGCCTCTTGGTTTTGTATTTGAAAATTCTCTCTTGATTTTGGGGTGCTTTTCATGTCTTCTACAGTGAAGACTGATTAAAATGCTTATTCAATACCACGGGCAATTCCTTCTCCCTATTTAATAATTCCCCGGTGTAATCCTCTAATGTCTGGTACTTATGTTGCTTGTCTTTTCTCTTTTTGTAATTGTAAAAGCATTAGATTCATAGAGTTTAAAACACAGGGGACCAGTCAACCCATTGTGTCTGTAGCAGCTCCCAAAAGATCTACCCAGCCAGTGCCACTCTCCAGTAGCCCGCTACCTTCATCACTTTCAAATATATATCCTGCTCTCTATTGAAACCTCATATAGAATCCACCTCCACCACTCTCCCAGACAGAACGTTCTAATTCCTAACAACTTTCAGTAGTTTCTCCTCGCCTCACTCCTGGCTCTCTTGCTGATAATCTCGGAATGAGGATCTTTGGTTACTGACATACTAGCTGGTGGCAACAGAATATCCTTCTTTACCCTGTAAAAGTTGTTCATAATTTTGAAAACCTCAATAAAGTCACCTCTTAATCTTCTCTACTCCAAGGAGAAAAATCCCACTCTCTCAAATCTTTCCTCATATCTAAAACGCTTCATTCCTGGTATCGTTGCAGTATATTTCCTTTGAATTCTCTCTAAGGTTTTAAATTTTTTCCTTGCAGTGAACACAATATCACAAATGTGGTCTGACGAATGATTTGTATAGGTGTTAGCATCACTTCTTTGCTTTTCTACTCTATTTCTCTATTTATAAAACCAAGAATCTGCCTGTCTTGCTCACCCTAACCCATTAGTTTCTCGCTCTGATCCCTGATCCCATTTGTTCTGCCCACTCATGGCTGCTTTCCTTTTTTCTCTTTCATTTTCTTTAAAGCCTTTTGTGGGAGGTCATCGGCATTGGCACACAGCAGCGAGAGCAGGCCATTCGTGGGATGGCAGCAGCCTCCCAGTGGTCAGAGGTGGCAGTAAATCCACAACTGCTGCTGTCGGCTGGGCGCAGCGGCGGTGATGGGAAAGCTCCCCCTGAAGATAAGTGGCTGCGGCAGAATTGGCAGTGTGTTCACAACTCCTCCTTGTGATTGGAGGCAGCGGCAGCAGCAAAAGTCTGCAGGCCACAGCTAGGCCTGGGAGTCTGCGTCAAGGCCAAGCATTCCATACTGCGGTGGGACTTTAAGATTAGACATTTTACTCTCTTTAGATCTGAACATTTTCCTTTCCTTTCAGCTCTGTTCCTTTTATTTCTGCTGTTGTTATTTTACTTCTGGCTTTTGTAACTAATGTAATGCCAGAGATGGCAACTTTATACACTTTTCACTGTGCTCCTGCATTCCTACATATTACAATACAATCTAATTCTAATTCCAAATTTTTAACATCAGTTTCAACTTGCCTGACCACCTTCAGAGAATCATATATAAGAACCCTGAGATCCCTCTGCTCCTTTACTTCCCTCAACGTTGTACCATTAAGCCGGTGTTGCCTCTCCAATTTTTTTCTACAAAAATTCATTACCTCACTTTTCTCTACATTGAATTTCATCTGCCAGACATCTGCCCAACTCGTCAATGTCCCTCTGAAATAACTCAACGTCATCCTCACAATTCCATTGCCCTCTCTTCTTATACTTCTTACTGTTTTTCTCTCTTGTTCTAAATTTTCCACTTTATTTTTCAGTCATCCCTTGTTGGTTTCTAATGCTTTCCCAATCTTTGAATTTATCACTAATCCACACACCATTGACTGCCTTTCCTTTCAATCTGATTTCACCTTTAACTTCCTTAGTTAGCCATGGAAGTTACATCATTTCCCCAGTCCAATCTAGTCAAATCTACATTCATATACTTGTATTACATTTTTTAGTTTAAGACACTAGTTATGGGCTCACATTTCTAACTCCCAACCTAAGTGTGAAATTCTATCACATTACAGTTTCCCTCGTATCCTTTACTTTGAGGCCTTTAAATAATCTTGACTCATTGTATGTTGCCAGGTCCAAAGCATGTTAGTAGCAGACACTTTCTTGAATTGACTGATTAACTTATCCTTTAAGTTACCTTCGGTATTTTGATTTGTCTAGTCAATGTGAAGATGAATTTAGTCACATTTGTGTATCCAAACATTCCTCACTTAGCAAAACCACATGTATTTAAACTATCTGCTGGCTAAAGTGACCTCATAAACGTACTGTAGCAGCCTGTCCAACAGAACAGTTCCATCTCTGAATTAATTTTGGCAGTAACTTGAGTTAAATACTAAATGCAAGTTAAACTAGATTTTAGAATAAGATTAGCGTTTGAAATTTCATCACTTACCAAACTCTCAAGTTCTCTTGAGCTGCACTCAGTCATGAGCTACTGTCTTCATTCTTGCTTATTTGTTTGAGCTGCCGAGTTAGTGGCTTGACTGCTTTATCATTTGTGTCCATTTTCTTGCATTTAAATCACACCAGCTCAAACAACTGATCTATGCTGTATCGTATTCAGGGAACAGAACAGAAGAGAAGACACCAATAACTTATCTAGTGCTAGGAAAATGCAATCATAGTCATTAATTGGGTATTTAAGGTTATGAATCATTGAATCCCTAGTGTGGAAACAGGCCATCTGGTCCAACGAGTCCACACCACCCCTCTGAAAAGCATCTGACTGAGACCCAAGCCCTAGTTTTAACATTTAACCTAAACATCCCTTGGCACTATAGCATGGCCAATCCACCTTACCTGTTCATCTTTTCACTGTGGGAGGAAACTGGAGCACCCACCAGAAACCCATGCAGACACAGGGAGAATGTGCAAACTCCACACAGACAGTCACCCAAGGAAGAATTGAACCAGGGTCGTTAGCACTGTGAAGCAACAGTGCTAACCATTGAGCCACTGTGCTGCCCAGTTTTCCTTTTAGGTGAATTCTAAATTTTGTAAAGAGCAATGCAACCAAAATTGATCCTTTGGGCACTCTAACGTGAATCATGCCTCAATCTGAAAAAATAGCTATCCAACATCTTTCTTATTATGGACCCAGTTTTGGAGCCTTGTAACCACTTCCTCCTGAATTCCAAGTGCTTCAGTTTTTCTTTACAAAATAAGAGTGGTTCTACCTATCATAGCCATTGAATCAGCTGAATCAGCTAACCTGCCGATGTAATAAAAAGCATGAGCACAAAGCTGTGAAAAGGACTCTCATCTAGAACATAGAACATAGAACATTACAGCACAGTACAGGCCCTTCGGCCCTCGATGTTGTGCCGACCTGTCATACCAATCTGAAGCCCATCTAACCTACACTATTCCATGTACGTCCATATTCTTGTCCAATGACGGCTTAAATGTACTTAAAGTTGGCGAATCTACTACCGTTGCAGGCAAAGCGTTCCATGCCTTTACCACTCTCTGAGTAAAGAAACTACCTCTGACATCTGTCCTATATCTTTCACCCCTCAATTTAAAGCTATGCCCCCTCTTGCTCGCCATCACCATCCTAGGAAAAAGGCTCCCCCTATCCACCCTATCTAACCCTCTGATTATTTTATATGTCTCAATTAGGTCACCTCTCAACCTTCTTCTCTCTAACCAAAACAGCCTCAAGTCCCTCAGCCTTTCCTCGTAAGAACCTTCCTTCCATACCAGGCAACATCCTAGTAAATCTCCTCTACACCCTTTCCAAAGCTTCCACATCCTTCTTATAATGCAGTGACCAGAACTGTACGCAAAACTCCAAGTGCAGCCGCACCAGAATTTTGTTCAGCTGCGGCATAACCTCATTGTTCCGGAACTCGATCCCTCTATTAATAAAAGCTAAAAGACTGTATGCCTTCTTAACAGCCCTGTCAACCTGGGTGGAAACTTTCAAGGATCTGTGTACATGGACACCGAGATCTCTCTGCTCATCTATCGTTCTGATCAATCAACTGGTATCATTAAAACAGGTTGCTTGTTCATAATTACATTATTGTGTGCAAATTGAGAGCTGTGTTGTTCACATTATAATATTGACCAAATTTTAAATTTTTTTGCGTAGTTTCCGATCTTGTAAATTGTGCTGTAAAATCCTTCCTTCCTTCCTTTCATTCCTCCCTCTCCTCCATCCCACATTTCCACGCTGATCAGTGTTACATATTTTTTCTTCCTTTGACATTACCTCCTTCATAGAGGGATGGTGGAAGGCTATTGAAAGGTGAAAATATTATACCCTCTTTGAAAAGAAGTGAATGAAGTATAAACTCTGGTCATTACCAATTTTTGAACAACAATCGTCCAGATGAAAGGTAAGAGGCATTTGGACAAGTACATTGTAATAATGGGAAATAATAGGAACTACCGATGCTGGAGAATCTGAGATAACACCCAGCCAGGCTCCTGACTGTGGCCATTCCACTTAACTGGAATGGGAGGAAACCCTTGGCTCACTGTGCTGGGACTCCCCACTGATAGTTGTCTCCATTCACTTCAGTGAGGGCTATTCCCCTACGATTTTGAGACTTAGCTGCCTGCTTGCTGCTTATGTTTGTTGTCTAAGCTGCTGGTGCATGGTGCAGATGTGAGATTTATGGGGCACACTGTTCGCCCCCTTAACTGAGGAGTGCTGACTAGCAAGGCAAGTTGCTTGGTTGTATAAATTAGCGCAGCAAGACAAGGTAAATCATGGATAATGCAAGCACACTGATAGGCATTTAAGGAGTGAGCACCAAGAGAGTAAACAAACAGCCCTGAGATACAGAGATAACATGCGTAGAGCTGGATGATCACAGCAGGCCAAACAGCATCAGAGGAGCATGAAAGGATCAGATTTTGAAGCTTGTAAAGTCCACATTAAGACCGTTGGGTTGCAGGGATCCCAAGTGAAATATAAGGTGATGTTCCTTCTGCCTTTGGGTGGCATCTTTGTGACAGTGGTGGAGGCCCAGGATGGACATGTCGTTTCAGGTCTGGACCCTTCTTCAGAAAAGGGGAAGGGGACTCTGAAATAAATAGAGAGGTGGGGAGGCAATGATGGAAGGTGGATAAAGGAGCGGATGGGTGGAGAGAAGACAGACAGGTCAAAGAGACTGGGATGGAGCCAGTAAAGTTGAGCGTAGGTAGGGAGTTGGTCAGTGAAGGAAGATGGACAGATCAAGGAGGTGGGGATGAGTCTGGTAGGTAGGATGTGAGGATGATTGTTGGTCAGTGAGGTGAGAGGAGTGGGAGAAAAGATGGATGGGTCAAGGAGGTGGAGATGAGCTGGGCTAGTATTGGGAAGAGGTCGAGGGTCGGGAGATTTTGAAGCTTTTAAAGTCCACATTGAGACCATTGAGCTGCAGGGTTCCCAAGCAAAATATGACGTGCTGTTCCTGCAGCCTTCGGGTGGCATCACTGTGGCACTGGAGTAGGCCCAGGATGGACATATCATCCAAGGAGTGGGAGGGGGAGTTGAAGTGGTTCGCGGCTTAGAGGTGCAGCTGTTTGTCATGAACCGAGTGTAGGCGCTCCACAAAGCGGTCTCTGAGCCTCTACTTGGTTTTCCCGATGTAGAGGGAGCCACATCGGGAACAGCGGATACAATATACCACATTAGCAGATGTGCAGGTGAGCAACTTTTTGATTTTGAATGTTTTCTTGGGGCCTGGGATAGGGGTGAGGGGTTAGGTGTAGGGGCAGGCGTAGTACTTCCTGCAGTTGTAGGGAAAGGTGCCGGTGGTGGTCGGGGCTGGGGCGGAATGTGGAATGGATGAGGGAGTCATGGAGAGATGGTCCCCTCTGGGAGGCGGATTAGGGTGAGGAGGGAAAAATATCTTTGGTAGTGGGGTTTAACTGACATGATTGAGGTTTTTAAATTGGGTAATAGTGAGGGGTCTGTGGGCAGTGTCCTTAATATACTTATGTAGATTTTCAAAATGATTTGAAATTAGTCCAACATAATCGATATAATTGCAAAATTTAAATCCATAGCCAGAATCTTATTGAGGGCCTGAGCAACTTAGGCTATGAAGAGTTTAGCATTAGATTCACATGAGAAGTCCAACAAGGCCTGTCTCAACTTTGGGAGCTTGTCACCATATCTCTTCTGTATGTCTGGAGTGATGAGGCAGAACTTTCCCTCGGCATCAGTGAGTTGCCAACAGACAGGGAGAAAAGCTAGTTAAACGCCTCATCTCATTCATATTCAGATTCCTATCTCATCGAATGGTAGTGAAGAAGATTGAGGTGGAGACAACTTGATCTGGAAATGGATGAGAGTTTGTGGAAATTGCAGCTTGCCGTTTGTTCCAAAGGACTTCCACGTTGAACACTGCACTGGCCTCTCAGGCCATGCTCCATGAGGATTGGCCAATCAGTTCCCACCTCTACAGATATTGCCACTCAACATGTCCCAGCCTGTAAGTTCCCTCATGACACTTCTCTGAAACATTCACTACATGCTTCTCTCCAATGTTGCACCTCAGGATTCCATGGCAACCAGCATTGAATTGCTGTAGCAAGGATGCTGCACTTGGAGATAACATGCAGCTGTTGGCTTGGTGCAGGTTTCATCATCCAGCTGTTCATTTGCTTCCTTAACACTCACTCACTTTGACC
Organism: Stegostoma tigrinum; assembly: GCF_030684315.1. Lineage (NCBI taxonomy): Eukaryota > Metazoa > Chordata > Chondrichthyes > Orectolobiformes > Stegostomatidae > Stegostoma > Stegostoma tigrinum. The sequence goes on along the minus strand of NC_081372.1, from coordinate 52,426,855 downwards.
CTACCCTGCCTTCCATCAGCCTGCCTTGGCTTTTTCTACATTACCCCTCAGCCAGCAGTGCCAGGCTCACAGTGTTGCTGTACTTAATGTGTGTTTAGCATTGACCCAAATCCAAGATGTTTGTCATGGTTGTTAGCTGGCCTCAGTTAAGGCAAAGGAAATCAATACAGTAAGTCAAGTGTGTTCTCAACACCCGTTCAGGGGCTTAAGACGCAGCCAGTCAATTATTTGGTGCTGTCAGAATCAGGATCTGCCCCTCATAAGGTGAGATGGGCTGGAGATTAAGTGGCATAGTACCTGCCTTGACTCTTTCTACTCCAATTATAGACTGTTGCCTCCTGGAATGAGAGCAAGGCAGTTTATGATAGGCGATGAAAATGACTGACACAGCTTTACTGTAGGCAGCCCACAAAATGGGTTAGTGATGTTGGGAGTTGGAGTGGGTGAGTGTGACTGAGGGAAGATGTTGCAGGCTTTTGTGGGAGTTGTATTCAGTAACAGAGAAAGAGTGAGCATGAGATACTGGAGAGGCGATGGTAACACTTACACTGGTGGAATGAAGAACTTCATTGACCGTCCTACAATATTGATGTTACAACCAAAGGCAAGATATGGTCAAAAATCTCTTTAACCTTCCTAGAGGAAAGCCATCTGAAAAAAAATGAATTTAGCACAATAAAAGTATGCTGCTGCCCAATGGATGTAATGACTAGTTAACAATTTGATTAAGAGTTAGAAAACAGTTGTAAGAGATGTTTTTTTTAGGCTGGAATGAGGTGCACATTGATGTTTGTCATGAATCTGTACAATAGCTATGCTTTTATAAATGATCCTTTGGAAGGCACACAATAAAATGCTACCTGACAGACTACTGAGAACATAGAAGTGCGTGGAATTCAGGATGAAGTTTTCACAAGGCTCCAAAACTGGTTCCATAATAAGAAAGATGCTGGCTAGATTTTTTTTAGATGGAGGCATGGTTTACATCAGGGTTCCCAAGGATTAATTTTGCGTCCATTGCTCTTTAAAACTTTTAGAATCCACCTAACTGAAAAAAACACAGAGAGACATTTGAATGTTTGCAGTGGATAAGGAACTTAGCAAAGTATGATGCGAAAGATAGTTATAGCCTTCAGACTGAGGTGAACATGATAGTGAACTGAGCACTGGTACGACAGAACTGCACAGGAACAGGCACTTCAGCCCACCAAGATAATAAAATGTGAGGCTGGATGAACACAGCAGGCCAAGCAGCATCTCAGGAGCACAAAAGCTGACGTTTCGGGCCTAGACCCTTCATCAGAGAGGGGGATGGGGGGAGGGAACTGGAATAAATAGGGAGAGAGGGGGAGGCGGACCGAAGATGGAGAGTAAAGAAAATAGGTGGAGAGAGTGTAGGTGGGGAGGTAGGGAGGGGATAGGTCAGTCCAGGGAAGACGGACAGGTCAAGGAGGTGGGATGAGGTTAGTAGGTAGCGGGGGGTGCGGCTTGGGGTGGGAGGAAGGGGTGGGTGAGAGGAAGAACCGGTTAGGGAGGCAGAGACAGGTTGGACTGGTTTTGGGATGCAGTGGGTGGGGGGGAAGAGCTGGGCTGGTTGTGTGGTGCAGTGGGGGGAGGGGACGAACTGGGCTGGTTGAGGGATGCAGTAGGGGAAGGGGAGATTTTGAAACTGGTGAAGTCCACATTGATACCATATGGCTGCAGGGTTCCCAGGCGGAATATGAGTTGCTGTTCCTGCAACCTTCGGGTGGCATCATTGTGGCAGTGCAGGAGGCCCATGATGGACATGTCATCAAGAGAATGGGAGGGGGAGTGGAAATGGTTTGCGACTGGGAGGTGCAGTTGTTTTTTGCGAACTGAGCGGAGGTGTTCTGCAAAGCGGTCCCCAAGCCTCCGCTTGGTTTCCCCAATGTAGAGGAAGCCGCACCGGGTACAGTGGATGCAGTATACCACATTGGCAGATGTGCAGGTGAACCTCTGCTTAATGTGAAATGTCATCTTGGGGCCTGGGATGGGGGTGAGGGAGGAGGTGTGGGGACAAGTGTAGCATTTCCTGCGGTTGCAGGGGAAGGTGCCGGGTGTGGTGGGGTTGGAGGGCAGTGTGGAGCGAACAAGAGAGTCACGGAGAGAGTGGTCTCTCCGGAAAGCAGACAGGGGAGGGGATGGAAAAATGTCTTGGGTGGTGGGGTCGGATTGTAAATGGCGGAAGTGTCGGAGGATAATGCTTTGTATCCAGAGGTTGGTAGGGTGGTGTTTGAGAACGAGGGGGATCCTCTTGGGGCGGTTGTGGCGGGGGCGGGGTGTGAGGGATGTGTCGCGGGAAATGCGGGAGACGCGGTCAAGGGCGTTCTCGATCACCGTGGGGGGAAAGTTGCGGTCCTTAAAGAACTTGGACATCTGGGATGTGCGGGAGTGGAATGTCTTGTCATGGGAGCAGATGTGGCGGAGGCAGAGGAATTGGGAATAGGGGATGGAATTTTTGCAGGAGGGTGGGTGGGAGGAGGTGTATTCTAGGTAGCTGTGGGAGTCGGTGGGCTTGAAATGGACATCAGTTACAAGCTGGTTGCCTGAGATGGAGACTGAGAGGTCCAGGAAGGTGAGGGATGTGCTGGAGATGGCCCAGGTGAACTGAAGGTTGGGGTGGAAGGTGTTGGTGAAGTGGATGAACTGTTTGAGCTCCTCTGGGGAGCAAGAGGCGGCGCCGATACAGTCAAAAATGTACCGGAAGAAGAGGTGGGGTTTGGGGCCTGTGTAGGTGCGGAAGAGGGACTGTTCCACGTAACCTACAAAGAGGCAGGCATAGCTGGCGCCCATGCGGGTGCCCATGGCCACCCCCTTAGTCTGTAGGAAGTGGGAGGAGTCAAAAGAGAAGTTGTTGAGTGTGAGGACGAGTTCAGCTAGGCGGATGAGAGTGTCGGTGGAGGGGGACTGGTCGGGCCTGCGGGACAGGAAGAAGCGGAGGGCCTTGAAGCCATCTCCATGCGGAATGCAGGTGTACAGGGACTGGACGTCCATGGTGAATATGAGGTGTTGGGTCCAGGGAATTGGAAGTCCTGGAGGAGGTGGAGGGCGTGGGTGGTGTCACGGACGTAGGTGGGGAGTTCCTGGACCAAAGGGAAGAAAATGGAGTCCAGATAGGTGGAGATGAGTTCGGTGGGGCAGGAGCAGGCTGAGACGATGGGTCGACCAGGGCAGGCAGGTTTGTGGATTTTGGGAAGGAGATAGAAACGGGCCGTGTGGGGTTGGGGAACAATGAGGTTGGAGGCTGTGGGTGGGAGGTCCCCTGAGGTGATGAGGTCGTGAATGGTGTTGGAGATGAAACCAAGCGGAGGCTTGGGGACCGCTTTGCAGAACACCTCCGCTCAGTTCGCAAAAAACAACTGCACCTCCCAGTCGCAAACCATTTCCACTCCCCCTCCCATTCTCTTGATGACATGTCCATCATGGGCCTCCTGCACTGCCACAATGATGCCACCCGAAGGTTGCAGGAACAGCAACTCATATTCCGCCTGGGAACCCTGCAGCCATATGGTATCAATGTGGACTTCACCAGTTTCAAAATCTCCCCTTCCCCTACTGCATCCCTCAACCAGCCCAGTTCGTCCCCTCCCCCCACTGCACCACACAACCAGCCCAGCTCTTCCCCCCCCACCCACTGCATCCCAAAACCAGTCCAACCTGTCTCTGCCTCCCTAACCGGTTCTTCCTCTCACCCACCCCTTCCTCCCACCCCAAGCCGCACCCCCCGCTACCTACTAACCTCATCCCACCTCCTTGACCTGTCCGTCTTCCCTGGACTGACCTATCCCCTCCCTACCTCCCCACCTACACTCTCTCCACCTATCTTCTTTACTCTCCATCTTCGGTCCGCCTCCCCCTCTCTCCCTATTTATTCCAGTTCCCTCCCCCCATCCCCCTCTCTGATGAAGGGTCTAGGCCCGAAACGTCAGCTTTTGTGCTCCTGAGATGCTGCTTGGCCTGCTGTGTTCATCCAGCCTCACATTTTATTATCTTGGAATCTCCAGCATCTGCAGTTCCCATTATCTCTGATACTATTTTAACTTCAGCCCACCAACGCTGTTTTGGCACATGACACCGTTCTAAACTGAAAACCTTTTGCTTCTGAGCAGTTCAAATCTCTATCTTAAACGTTGCTGCTGTATCTGCCTTCATCACTACTGCCTGCAATGCAATCCAGGGACTGACCATCCTCTGTTTAAAAAATATTCCACTTGCCATTTCTTCACCCAAGCCTCCAGTCTGTCTCTATCCAGCTATATCCTCTGATAATCTTCCTTACTATCTGCAGCTCCCCCAATCTTTGCATCATCTGTAAACTTGCTAATCAGGCCACCTACATTCTCCTCTAAAAAAATTATAGATACTACAAACAATAGGGATCTGATGCCTGTGGAACACCATTAGTCATAGATCTTCAGTCAGAAAAGTACATTTCCATTCTATTCAGCCTTCTATGACTAAGCCCGGTTCTTTATCCATTTTACCAGCTAAAGGTGGATCCCATGTGACTTCTGGCTTTTGTATCAACATGCCATGAAGGACCTTGTCAAAATTTCGCTAAAGCCCATATAGACAACATCTACTATCTTGCCCTCCTTGTCACATCCTCAAAAAACCTCAATCAAATTCATGAGACACAGCCTCCTCCATATAAAGCCTCCATGCATAAGTACATATTTTTCCAAATGTGAGTAAATCATATCCCTAAGAATCTTCTCCAATAATTTCCTTACCACTGATGTAAAGCTCACCAACCTATGGTTTCCCAGATGATCCTTGTTGCCCTCCTTAAACAAAGGAACCCTGTTTTCTATTTGTCAGTCCACGGAGATCACGCCTGTGACCAAGGAGGATATAAAGATATACAGGGCCCTAGCAATTTCCTCAACTGCCTCCCTCAGCATTCTGTGATAAATCCCATCACGTTTTGGAGACGTGTCTATCTTAATGCTTTTCAAAACACCCAAAGCCACCTCCTTTGTGACATCAACTTGCCCCTCTCTGGTCTCACCATCCACCATGTCTTTCTCCTCTGTGAATACTGGCGCGAAATGTTCATGCAGGACTTCATTTAATCCCCTTGGTTCCACACATAAGTTTTCCTCCTTTGCCCTTGAGTGGACTTACCCTTTCCCTAGATATCCTTTTGGTCCTTATACATGTATAAAATATCTTGAGATTTTCTTTAATCCTGTTAGTCAAAGACTTTTCATGGCCCCTTTCCCACCTTCCTACTTCCTTGTTTGAATTCCTTCCTAGGATATTTGTAGTCTTCAAGGGTTCCGTCAGTCTCCAGTTTCCTAAAGTTAATGTGTGCTTTTGTTACCTTTTTAACTAAGCTTTCAATTTTTCTTGTCATTCAAGGTTCCTGAATTTTGCCGTCCTCATCCTTCTTCATTTTTGCAGGAACATGCCGGTGCTGAAGTCTAATCAAGAGGCCTCTAAAAAATTCCTACATGCCAGATGTGGATTTACCCTCAAGTAGTCACCCCTAATCTTCATTCCCCAGCTCCTACAGATTATTGTGGTTTTCAGCCTTGCCCCAGTTTAGCACTTTCACCCGAGGACTACTCTTATCCTTATCTATAAGTAATTTAAAACTTACAAAATTGTGATCACTTTTTCTGAAATATTCCCCCACTGATTCTTCAGTCAACTGGCTGAGCTCATTCTCTATTGCCAAGCCTACTATGGCCACTTCTACACCCCTCTCCCATCAATTTCACCCCCAAATCCTTGACTCTGCATCCAAGCCCCTCACAGTTCATGTAAACTTGTGAAGTAGTGCACTTTAGGAGATCTAATCTGTAATCACAACATACAAAGGTTTGAATAGATTAATCAAAACACCTTGAAAATCATATATAAAAATTCTTTGAGGTTAAGCATGAATTTCTTTGAAAAAACAAAGCAGGCTGATTCCACTTATATTTTCTGAGTCCTTTGAGAAAACAACATATGCTGTGGATAAGGGGGAATCTATGGATGTAGTACAGTCCTTATGTTTCCAAAAAAGCAGTTGATAAGCTGCCATATCAAAGTTTATTGCAGAAAATAAAAGATTGTGATATAATGGGAAACACATTGGAATGGATAGCTTATATGCAAGCTAATATCTGGCACAAATGGGTCATTTTCTTTTGGCAAGATGTAATGAGTGATGTTCTTCACAGGAATGCAGCTGCCTCAACATTTTACATTTCATGTAGACCTCCTGGTTGAAAGAACTAAAGGTATAAATATTTCATATATTGGTGATGCAAAGATAGATAAGTTAGTAAATTGTGAAGTGGACAGGAGACCATAAAGAGAAACAAAAAAGTTCACTAAGTGGCCAAAGTCTGGCAAACTGTGTATCATTGCTGGGAAATGTGAAATTGTGCATTTTGACAGGAAGAATAAAAATGAAATATGCAAGTGTGAAAGCATTTTATACTGTGAGGAAGCTAGTTTGTAACTTAAAGAGAGCAGTTTGGTGGGGTGGGTGTTTATGTAATAGATGAAATAAGAGAAGAAGTACTCATGTGTTTGTAAGGATTTACATTGATTAAGTAAAATTACTTCTGATCCCTGACTGGTGATAGCTAGAAAGTATGGTCGTAAGGTGCTTGTCAAGAAAATCAGAGACAGCATGAGGGGAATATTTTTAGGCGAATGAGGTTGAAATTAGGAAAGCGTTTCTTAATATAGTGATGTATCAAATGTAGCCTTCAAAAGACAATTGGATAGATAAGGGAATGAGACAAAATTGCATGGCTATGGGAGAAGAGTGGGAAAGTTGGACTATAATTGGATTGTTCTTTGAAAAAGGATTATAATTCCATGATTCTTCCCATTACCTACGTTTTCCCCTTCACTTTGAGACTCTAAATTTGTCAGGCATTTTGGCATCAGCATACTCATAATTCTAAAACTGGCGAATGTACTGTTGAATTTGTGAATTCAACTTGAAGCCACGATTATGCTGACAGCTTCTTATTGTGATGGCTTTTGCTGCCCTAGCACACCTACTTTTGGGTGGAGGGAATTGTAAGGTACCCTTTTGCACTACCTCCTGCCAACACTGAATCCTAAATACATCAGAAACCATCAGTTTTCTTTCACTTCTACTCTCAACCCTCACAAGAACTTGGAAACTTCAGTACAGATAAACATATTGAAAGAATGCAGCTTTGACTTTTCCTTTAATGCACATTCAGAAACTTAACCAGAGAGAACGATTAATTCCTGACATGATCCATTGTTTCCCACATGTTTCCATATTGGAACCCACTTGGAATTTTAGTTCTTTGCCAAGCAGCTCTGAATGAATTATTGAACAGAGGCACATTTAACGTTGTCTGTTGTGTGATATGATGAGCTGATTTGTAAGTGGATTTGAAATTATACTAAGTTTTTCTTTGTAACCATTAAGTATAAAAACCAACACCTACACAGAACAGAGTGCATGCATGACTTTGGCATTTGCCTCTCTATCACTTGCTTAGAGCTGAATATGTCTCTAGTGATTGTGTGAGGCTGTGACTATGCTAATCTCACAGTTTCTGGTGCTTGAGATTACTTCAGCAATAAGTAACCAGCAAGGGCCTTTAGAATGAAAACCTAGACAGTTAAGTAGGTTTGATTGCACTGAATTCTTGCCTGCGGGATAGAGCAGTCAATTGTAATCACCCTTTAGCCACGCTCAAAACATGCATCAAATTAACAGCTCAACTGGCACATCGTAAATGGGAAAGGAATAACTAACCTCCTACATCACACGGCAACATCAAACTTTAGAGATAATGGGAACTGCAGATGCTGGAGATTCCAAGATAATAAAATGTGAGGCTGGATGAACACAGCAGGCCAAGCAGCATCTCAGGAGCACAAAAGCTGACGTTTCGGGCCTAGACCCTTCATCAGAGAGGGGGATGGGGGGAGGGAACTGGAATAAATAGGGAGAGAGGGGGAGGCGGACCGAAGATGGAGAGTAAAGAAGATAGGTGGAGAAGGTGTGGGTGGGGAGGTAGGGAGGGGATAGGTCAGTCCAGGGAAGACGGACAGGTCAAGGAGGTGGGATGAGGTTAGTAGGTAGCTGGGGGTGCGGCTTGGGGTGGGAGGAAGGGATGGGTGAGAGGAAGAACCGGTTAGGGAGGCAGAGACAGGTTGGACTGGTTTTGGGATGCAGTGGGTGGGGGGGAAGAGCTGGGCTGGTTGTGTGGTGCACCACACAACCAGCCCAGCTCTTCCCCCCCACCCACTGCATCCCAAAACCAGTCCAACCTGTCTCTGCCTCCCTAACCGGTTCTTCCTCTCACCCATCCCTTCCTCCCACCCCAAGCCGCACCCCCAGCTACCTACTAACCTCATCCCACCTCCTTGACCTGTCCGTCTTCCCTGGACTGACCTATCCCCTCCCTACCTCCCCACCCACACCTTCTCCACCTATCTTCTTTACTCTCCATCTTCGGTCCGCCTCCCCCTCTCTCCCTATTTATTCCAGTTCCCTCCCCCCATCCCCCTCTCTGATGAAGGGTCTAGGCCCGAAACGTCAGCTTTTGTGCTCCTGAGATGCTGCTTGGCCTGCTGTGTTCATCCAGCCTCACATTTTATTAACATCAAACTTTAGATGCTTTAGTATTTTGTAGATTAATTGCTTGAAGTATTCCTTAATGAAACACTTTACAAAGTATGCAATATTGCTATTCCAATCAAAGAATCTGGTTTAGGGCTAGGTAAAATGTCTTTGAAATGTTTGACTGACTTTTCACAAGGATGGGGATTGTGGTGAATGGCGATGTCCTAGTGGCACAGAAGAAATGGTCCTTGGACTCATTTTTAGTTGCCTCCCTGAGGAACAATTGTGTCAACCCGATTGTCATTAACCCTTTTTTAAATTTCAAGAATATACTTTCTGCATAAAAAACTCTTTGGATATATATACATTGTCAAAAATGCAGTTCAGTTCTGTATAGTTTCATTATCAAGTAAACAAACAAAACTTGTCTGTTTATAACTCCACAACTTCACAAAAATATTTTACCCAATTACTAATTGCTAGAGTCAGAATACAAAAAAAAGCTTCTGCAAAAATCAACAAAAACTATTCAATTATTATAATACAATATTCAACAAATATGCAATGTAGATTAACGCAGAATTTGAATTGGTAATTATTGACACTACAAACAACTAACGTGCACGCACACAGGTTAAAAAGGAAAAGAAACCATCCCAGCAGTGATCAAATTTAAATAAAAACTTTGATCATAGCATTATCAGTTTCTAAAGAAAAAAAATCGGTTGTAAAATATTCTGGATGGCTTCTGGTCTGGAATCCTAACACACGTGTCACTCTGTGACATTAGATACATAGTGTAACTGGGATCATTTTAAAAGCAATTAAAAATCATAAGAGGCATGGATTGGATGAATAGTCAAGGGGAACCATTTCAGTTGCAAGTTTTTGTATTTGCATTGACCAATCAAAATTAACTCACACTACTCTCTCAGGTTCAGTATGGCTCCAATGGTGTGTTTCCAGAGATTCTGAAAGCTTCAAAAACCTCAAGTACCAAAAATAGCCTTTACTCTTAAATTGTGGCACCCTCCTCAGAAAGCAAAACTGCAAGCCCTGCCAATCCATCTGCTCTGCATGAGCAATATCCATGTATGAAGCCCACTCATCAGTTTCACTTGTCTTTTCAAATGAAGTTAAAAACGCCTCAATGTTCATGTTCTCAGTCTTTGGAAGGGCTTCTACAGCTCCTCTTCAGCTGGAGTCAGGTCTTTCTTCATCTGAGATTACATCAGAATCCAGAGCATTTCCTTTTAGTTTCTGGTTTTTTTTTAAAGTTGGCATTCCCTTTCATGTTCTGTTTCTCTCTCCAGCCTCTTTCTTTCTTCAATTTGCAATTTCAGTTTCAGCCACTTAATTATTTCTTTTCCTTTCACCTATTTCCAAAATCTGTGCACAAGTTCCATATTTCCAATTGCGTTAGAGTAACCTCATCTTCATCCGATGCTGTTCACCTCCTTGACCTGTTTACTTCGTTCTTCAACTTGCTGGTCAGTTGTTTCTGAATTTCACGTCTCCTGACTTTGGTCAAATGCCTCATTTCAGCTACTAATGACTCTTAACAGTTGTGCAGTGGATTATTAATTCAAACAGTCACAAACTATCCCAGGCTACTGCATCATTTCACTCAAGTCAAAAGTAGCCATTTTGGTAGTATAAACTTATTCTTGATGGAGAAAAAACCTGTCATTTATCTTTTTAACCTTTTTATCAAATTATCCCACTTTCCATCATACATTTCTGTCTCTGAGTTGTCCCACACGAACACATATTGTGACTGATATTGGAGGTACACACTGCCTGTCTTGATCCACTGCATCAGATTGATCCACCGCACCAGATTGATCCACTACACCAAATTAAATGTTTCATGCAGTTACCAATTATATGCTGTATGTATATAAATATAGAGCAGAGAAATAAATGTCAATTATTCCTTTAATAAATGGTATAATTATCCATTTATTATAAAAGCAAGAGTTACTCAAAAATGCAAAGCTGATTGACACAGCATGAAATATCAAGGTATAAATATTTATCTCATTAA